>NC_081158.1:26935364-27022864 GCF_012432095.1 Onychostoma macrolepis | reverse complement strand
CTGGTTGGGAAATATATATTTTATCAAAATCCAAGGAGTTTGCTGTTAATGCCCAATTAGAAGAATAGCACACATACTTCATTAATTCTGAACACTGCAAAGAACTGCAATGCAAAGAAATTAATGACGTCTATTCAGTGCATTTTGAAGACTTTTATTCAAATAAATATTTCATATTATGTGGTCCACAACGTTTTTTGCAGAGATCTGAAATGCTTAATTTGGATACTAATTAATAACACATTTTATTATTATTTTTACTATTATTATTATACATGGAGTCCATTAAATTAAAGAATATTATTGTTATACCACTCCCAGCATTGCACTAAGAATTCACCTCTGAAAGTGAAGAAGAGCATCAAACATTCAGTGTTTCTTCATGGAGTCAAGGATGCGCAGGATATAGATGAACAAGTTGACTATGTCCAGGTACAGATTGATGGATGCCAGGACGTGCTCCTCCGGTGACAGCTTATGCATCAGCAAGTGGGTATCGAAAATAATGAACCCGCAGAACAGCAGAGCTCCAGCCCCAGCGAAGACCAACTCCATTGTGTCATTGTAGAAGAAAAGCTGAAGGACACAGAGTTGCGCAGTTGATGAAATGTGTCTTGAAATTAAATAAAGTGACTTGACTGTATGACTCGACAAATTAAAGTCAATCAATTTGATAAATAATGTTGAATCCTATTAAATAATATAAACGTATATATATATATATATATATGGGTAGTTGACAAATAAAAATTGGACTGTGTCCTATGGTGTGACAGCAAAAATGTAGAAAAACTTAACATACAAATAACATGAGAAAAATGTATCTTCATTCTTAGAGTTACAAATAGCATGAGAGAGGTTTATCTTCGATGTTAGAGTTTTTTTTATTTCTCTGTCACACCATAGGACACACTGATACGTCAACTACCCATATATATATACACACACACACACACAAACCAACATAATATTTTAACTTCTATTAAACTATTAGAGAATACTGTTGAATTTAGCCATAGACTCACCCTCATAAAGCTTGCAATGATCAAGATCCACAGGCCAGCAAACAGACTAAGCAAAAAGATGACCAATTAGGATTTTTTAGCATGCAAATTATTAAAAACAAAACAATGGACAGACAACATGTTGCAGCAGGTTGTCTATTAAACAGACCAATAATCTGACTGAAGAAATTCTTCAATCTTCCTCACAAAGACATTCATTTTTCCTCCCAGCGACTTCCCATGCCGACAAGTGGACCATGCATCACATCACATAACAGAGTTATGACTCATGGAGCCCCATTATTTTTCTTACATTTCATTTTAATGACTGCAAAGAAGAATGTTTCTCCAGAGACAATTTCTGCCACAATGCAAGAACATCATTCCGCACGGATTCAGGAGTAAATGGATTAAAACAATAATTCTTGCACTCAGTTACTGTGATGAATGTGACAGATCCGGGCCTTGAGCGGACGAGAAAGAGAGAATTACCTGGCTCCGAGCTTGCTGAAGTCTCTTTTAGACTGGAAAGTGTAGGCAGTGAGGCCCAGGAACACAGCAGACGTGAGCACAAAGGCCTGGAGCACTATGGAGTACTCATAAAATGTCACTGAAAGCAGAAAAATATAGTATCAGATGATCCATCAAGGGAGTATCCATTAATATCATGTGACTGGACTTCTATAAATTAAGAAAATGAATGAACATACCCGCAGTGGCTACAGACAGAGATTCCAACAGAGTCTGCATAAACATTTAAAGCCATTACATTGCAGTACTTCATTATATATATTACAATACAATATTAGATTTATTCTTTTTTGTGGCATACTCACAAATCCAAACAGCAAGTAAAGATTGATGGGGTGCTGGTGACGGTACACAGCCAAGGCAAGGAGCAGGATAAGGGACCCGATAGCAGATATCAATACCAGAGCGGGACTGAAAAATTAACAGAGCATCACATTATTATATTCACATAGATTAAAGTGCAGTTTGTACCATTTAACAGCCACAATGACATGGTGAACCTACAGGGGAGGATGTGGTCTTCTTACCTTTCGTGCACAAAGTTTTTAATGGGATTACAGAACATGAAAAGGGCAGATACAGCAGTGGTGATGATAATCTGCAGTGACAGGATGGTGTAGACTTTGCGGAGGAAATCTAAAGAGAAATAACACTTCAGCATCAACTCTTCAACCATATATTATATTCAATTTCACACAAGATGTCTAGTTTGTTGTTTGGCTTCACTGGGTTTATTTACATTCTCAAACAAGATGTCTACCATTCACACTAAACCTCGATAAGCAGGTTTGACAACTATATAAGAAACATGTAAGCTTTCTAAGAAAACTAATATCAAAATTCAATAAGGAGCCTCATGACAGACTGAGTATACAATAGTAGTTTCTTGAGGAGCTTCATCTCGGCAGAAATTAAGCAAAATCCAAGGAGTTTGCTCTTAATGCCCAATTAGAAGAACAGCACACATACTCCATTAAATCTGAAAATTGCAAAGAACTGCAATGCAAAGAAATTAATGTGCCTCATGACAGACTGACTCATGACAGCTGATTTAACATTTGTGCCGTATGTCTCCTGTTTACCTGGCCCTCATAGATGAAATAAGGTAAAATAAATAATTTAAATGAAACAGGGATCCCACTCCAGCTGTTTCACATGTTATTCATTTCCAGGCAATGTTGTTATGTAGACTGTATTACTGATTACGCAGACACCAATGGCTTTTAAATACATGTAAATTGCGACTCACCCATCCGGATGTGGACGCTCGCCGTCGCGACGTTCGTGCCATAATTAAAATCATCCTCAATGGATGATCGTGGATACTTCTCCTGATTCATGTTTGATCGAATTAAACCCGTATTATTTACTCATAAATACAAGTGATAATACGACGCTCTCTTCCGTCTTTCTGTGGGTTTTTTTTCGTCCTTCAAAGATGTGCTTACTGCCACCTATCGGCTCATAGAAACCACTAACAGTAAGATTAGTATGTTTTTAATGCTGTCTAGTGTGGACAGCGAGATATCCTCAAATACACTTACAGTCAGTAATATTATACTTAAGTTGTCATGGCGTTACATGACTGCTAAACAAAACTTATATATATATAAAAAAAAACGTTTAATTGACTGCCAAATGCCCATGTAATACTAAATTATTAAAGATAATAATAAAAAAATATAATAAAAAATATAATGTAGCTGTATAATTGATTTTGGTAATATCAATTATTCTTTTATCCTAAAAGTATCAAGGAAACTAGCATAATGCATCGTTTGATGCTCGATTGAATCGGTTCTATTTAATGAATCATTAGCTGGTTAGTAACGGTGTGAATGATTCGCGATTCAGTCAGAATCGTTTAGCCAGTTCATACAGGTACATAATTACTTGAAGCGGTAAAACTACAAGGCGATACGAATCAGTGGCGTGCACAGTGTTGTATGGGTTTGGTCCCCCTCAGCTAGGGGTGGGCGATATGGCAAAAATATCACGATTTTTTTTTTTTTTAAATATCACGATTCACAATATTATCACAGTTCTTTGTCATGTTGGATTTTCTATTTTGCAAGCTGTTTGAGCAGTACAGCCAAACTAATTTCCCTATTATAAAGACAAAGCCTTTCAAGGTAACAAAATATTAAAAAGTATGGCGGATATTTAGGCCAAAGTGGGTGAAGATAAAAATCGTTGTCATTATTTTATCTTTGTTATTAAAAAATTAGAGCAAAGATACACATTACAAATACACATAATATACAAATAAAATAAACAGTGTTTTATTTTCAGGTAGTCTACAATAGGTGTATTTAGCAGGAGCGTTCAAGAAATTGAATGAACAAATATAAAAATAAAACACTATATAGATTGATTCCTATTAAAGCAACTGTATTAAAGTTTTTCAGTCAAGAGTAGAGAGTGATTTTTCTCTTTGTGTTTGGTGTTTTATTAACATTAAAGGAATAATTCACCCCAAAATTAAAATAGGCTAGTGTTTGATTTTTATACCTTCATTTACTCACTCAAAAGTTGTTTTAAACCTGAACGAGTTTCTTCTGCTGAAAATAAATGCTATTTTGAAGAATGTGGAAAACCAAACAGTTGCTGGTCTACAGTGACTTCCATCGTATTTTCTTTTCCTACTGTGAAAGTCAATGTGAACCAGCAACTGTTTGGTTACCCACATTCTTCAAAATATCTTCTTTTGTGTTCAGCACAAGAAAGAAATTAATACAGGTTTGGGACAACATGTGAGAGTAAATAATGACAGAATTACAATTTTAGGGTGAACTATTCCTTTAATTACAGTCGGCAGCATGTTTAGTACTGTCCCTTTAAGACCTGCACGCATCTAATATACAGGCACGCATGCGTTTCTCTCAGCTGTTTACCTTCATTTTAGACATAACCAACTGAGTCTATACATAAACCTGGTGTGTTTTGACAGTATTAGCACAAAACATAACTTAGTTCAGTAATCAGGCGCTGTTTGACGGGCTTTTTAGAGCACGCGCTTTGGGTGTATGTGCTCAGAAAAGGCGCTCGTCAGAACAGAACACTGAGTGAAACGTTTAACCAGTAAGTCTTTGAAGCAGATGAAGATAATGTAGTTTTGGTGACTGCGAATAAGTGCAGTGTCCCGTGAGAGTAACTCTACCGCTGAGTTAACACTGATGTGAATGTATGTGGCGTTGTACAGTATATAGAGACGGCGGCGCCAGAACTGCAGCTGATAGAATGCGCGCTGAAATGCGATACTACGATATTTCTTCAAAAAAGCAAATCGTGGAGACATTTTTTATAGTCCACGATCAAAAATCGTCATATCGAACACCTCTACCCTCGGCACTTTACCGTCGGACCTCAAAGGGGCAGGGGCTCGATGTACCAAACATAGCTGATAGCAAATTAAAATATGCCTTGACAACTGGTTATTGTCAATGAAATATTGAAGAAAAGAAGAGGACACTTACGTTCAAAATCTACACAAGAAAATTACCAAATGATAATTGTCACATGGTGTTGTAATAAATCATTTTTTAGTAATTTGATTAATTTATTTTTCTGATGTGTAGATTTTAGAAATAAACTAATAAATAATGTGGACTGTAGCATTTTTTATTCATTAGAAAAAATATAATCAACATCCAGTGGACATGCAATGTACCCTAAATTATAGAATGACTGGTAAAACCATTTTATGATAACACTTTATTGGGATTTTTTTAACCCTCAACATTACATCTTTCTTACACCCCGCAATAGTACACATTTTGGATGCCTCCCTTAACTACTTTTAAGCGTATAAGGTTATTTAGATGTAGACCTTGTGACAACATGACCCGGTCTTCCTGATTTATACAATTCCTGACATATGACTAAAAATGACAACATTTGGAAGACTAGTTTTGCATTTTCTAAATATTACCAATTATCCCCCAAACACTGCTTGCACCTCTAAGTATACACTATTATATAGGCTACAGCACAGGTCATTCAGGAGATGACCTTGGAGAACACAAATTAGCGCACATCCAAATTCAATCACGATTCTTCTTTACATAATTCATTCCAAACGCCTTCATTTAAATTTCCCAACAGGTACGTTGGAGAATCCACACAGTCTTCAGTCATCTCTTTTCCATTCTCAGAGGGGTTTCCTGCACCTGCTTCCTTCCTTTGTGGTGCTAATCAGCTAACAAGTAAAAGACAAGTGAGTAAAAGACCATGCGGAGAGCTCCACCTCATATTTAACCAAAACATGCTCATTCTCAGAAGATTCACTGTGCTATTTTTAATATTCCACTTATTTTATAACCCCAGCAGTGGTCGCAAAGTAATTTCCTTCAGGTTTAATTACAACTTCATGTCCAAAGAGAATACTGTTGTCTTTCTTTTCTGTGTGTGGGTTTTACCGATGGGTTTGGCCATGTAATGACATGCCTGTGGGATTTGTTTAGTGCCAGAGTTCCTGCATAAGTTGCTCACAGTCTCTCTTGGGCATGCTTAACAAAATGCACCACTGCCCGTTGCTTTCCCTCAGGAGCTTGAGGTGGAAGCCAGCTCTTTATGGAGTCCACACAGCATTTCATTAAAGTCTATGTGGAGCCAGCCTCAGGGACATGGCCACATAATTCATTTGGAAGTACACTGTCTCCTGCATCCCCTGTATCCATTCCCAGGTGTTTCTGAGTAACCTTATGGCTTATCGCATTCAGGGGATGCTTTCCATCACATCATTTCATTCATGTGGCACATAGCAGTGGCTCATTTTATATTTCCAATCAGCTATTACAGGCTATCCTTACAAATAGTTACATTACCAACAATCTTAACGGAATAGTTCACCAAAAATGAAAATTTGCTGAAAATGTACTCAACCTCAGGCCATCCAAGATGTAGATGAGTTTGTTTCTTCATCAAAACAGATTTGGAGAAATTTAGCATTGCGTCACTTTCTCACCAATGGATCTACTGCAGTGAATGGGTGCCGTCAGAATGAGAGTCAAACAGCTGATAAAAGCATCACAACAAGTAAACCAAATGACTCCGGTCTATCAATTAACAAACTGTGAAGTGAAAATCTGCATGTTTGTAAGAAACAAATCTATAATTAAGGGATTTTAACTTTAAATTGTGAATATTTCGGTTTATAATCCATAATAATGCTTCCTCCAGTGAAAAAGTCCATCCCCTGCTGTCCTCTCACATCAAAATCCACCAACATATTTATTTAGACGTTTTGGTTTGTAAATGGTGCTTGATATGTGCATATTTCTCTCCTGATTCAGACGAGATTTAATTTTTCACTGTGTTATGAATAGAGCACTTGTATTTGAAGCTACGGTTTTAAGTTAAAAACTTCTTGATTTGTTTATAACAAACATGTAGCTTTTTGCTTTACAAGACACTTGTTATGATGGCACCCATTCATCGTAGAAGATCCACTGGTGAGCAAGTGATTAATGAGTCTATAAAATCTGAAGAACATATCTTATGTTCTCCAAATTTGTTCCGATGAAGAAAGAAACTCATCTACAGCTTGTATGGCCTAAGGTTGAGTACTTTTGGGGTGAACTATTCCTTTAAGGCCAAGAAAGTCTTTAAAATCATCATGCAGGCAGAGGAACAAAGCTTATCTTTAATTTAAGGTGTTTTTGTAACAGCTGGTGTGATTCAAATGAGATCTAATTTAAACTTCCAACATGCACCATTCATCTACCTCATACAGAGTAATTCTTGTTACACAAAAACAGCCGCTCGCTAGATTTAAATTTCTAAACCACCAAAAGCTTTAGAAAAATAAACAACCTTGGTAATCATAATTGCCTTGGAGTCTGTACCCCAAGTGACCACCAGATGGAGCTCTCCCTATTAATAGCAAACGTGACACAACCAGAGTAGTTTTAGGACACCTACTTTGAACTGGTGCTTGTCAAGCTGTAAGATGCTTATAAATTAAAGTAGCAGAAATGGTTCAAACAAGTGAAAGCTTAATGGTCATGTATCTGAGCTTCTAAGAGAAGAGATGGTGAGATCGATCCCACTCCATCAGCACTGCTCCTTGAGCATGACACTTACCACTTGCTTACTCAGGGATACAAGAGCTGGAAATGCTTTTCTGAATGGAAAGCATCTGGTAGCAAAATGGCAGTCAAGTAGCAAGTCTGCAGACTCTACATAATCAGCTGTCTGTGTGCTAAGCTAACAAAAACAGACATTATAGTCATTAATGACTATGACATATATCATACTGTTATTTTGACACTTATCGTAATGTAATCAGGCACTAAAAGTTCTTTGAGCCAATGGGTTTGCTTGGGGTCCTATGGGAGATGATTTCTGATGACACCAGACTTCTCAAATAATTTATTTTGTTTAAAACACCCTCCTTTCTTGCGCTAGACTGCATGTTTGACCAATATGAACAGTCATATTGTCGTTTTTTTTCCTTCTTTTTTCATAATCCACTTCATTTGGTTATAATGCAGAAGAAATATCGGTTGCTTTTATTGGGCCCCAGTAAAATACAGCTGTGATCCAGTAAAATATTGCTGATAAGTCTTTGTCTGATGATGATTACCATATACTGACTTGACAATCATTTTCTCAGGAATAATGACATTTGTGTTTCTATTAGTCAGATTCATGAATGAATCACTATTGATCCAATCAGTTAAACTGGTTTGCCTAAAGGTCTGAAAACAGTCACAATTCAGTTTGATTCATTCAGACAGGTCACTCATGCACTGAATCGTTTGCAGTGATTTCTTACACAAAATAGTAATGTACTGAACTCTAATTGATGCCTATCAGCCAATGACATCCATTAAAAAAGCCAACCCGTTCTCACTTGAGAGGGAATGAGATGAAAAAGCAACCTCGTCTCCTAGTACTCCAGGTGGCACACTGGATGAGAAGCATCGTGCCTTGGATATCTCACAAGTATTGCACACCAGACTTGTCATTGTGTACTCACTTATTCAAGTTTAAAGGAGACGTATTATGCCCCTTTTTACAATATATAATAAGTCTCAGGTGTCCCCAGAATGTGTCTGTGAATTTTCCCCACAGATCATTTATTATATCATTTTGAAAATGCCTATTTTAAGTGGAAGCAGAAACAGGCTTTTTTTTCGTGCATGTCTCTTTAAATGCAAATGAGCTGCTGCTCAACGCCCCCTTTTCCAGAATAGGGCTTTACGGCGCGTTACACAGATACTCTGCTAAAAAAACATCTGTTTGGTTTTGATTATGTCTATCGTGTTGAAATCATGCGTTTTAAACCATATTAGTTTAAACTTCTGATATACGGTTTTCTTCTTTCTTTTTGTGAGTTTTCTTTCGTGTCTTATTGTGCTTAAACTGTCAAATACACACAAGTTTGTTAAAAACACACGAGTTACTAAAACAGTTGGTTATGTCTTTGAAGGTAAACAGCTGGGAAAGAAATAGCATGTTTATATTAGATCTGCGTGGCAGCAGTGTAATATACAGTAAATAAATCCACTGCTCTCTTGTCTCCTCTGAAGCTGGGACTCTAGATAGTGTTTCTGTGCTCGTCAGTGCAGCCAAAGACAAAACAGTTAGCATGCTTTGCTCGAACTTTCGCCATGGCGTTAGAACTGATAAACCGTTGTTGCTTGCGAAAACACAATGGCTGTGCCGTGGGTGGAAACCTGCAGATTAAGGGGCAGTGATATTATAATAAGATCCCCTTTCTACGTCACAGGGGGAGCGAAATCTGAGCGGCTTGTTTTTTTCACAAGCTTGCAGTCAAATTTACTGGGTTCTTTTTCACGTTTTCTGGGTTGGCAGATGCACCGGAGACCTGATTATAGCACTTAAACACGGAAAAAGTCAGATTTTCATGACGTGTCACCTTTAAGGAGGCAATTCAAAGAAGTTAATCTAATCAATAGTAGGTCAATACAGGCAAAAGTTAACTTCGAAAATGAACCAAATGGCATCAGTGAGTTTCATTTTAGATTTAGTTAGAACAAAAACTGTGCAAACGGAAAAAGAAAGGGCAATCAATATTACTATTTCATGTGAAGCATAGACATTATTCAAGCCAAGAATCAAATTTATTAGTGGAAAGTGCACTCTTGCAGCCAAGGGTGAAATCAGTATGTACAAATATTTATCCCAAATAATTGTAAATGCAGTTAAATGGAAAATGATATGAGTGGTGTGGCAGGAATTGATGCTGAAGGCAAATTTTTAAGATGTGGTGCTTTTCATCCAGTGTGTGATCCTCTTTGCGCTTTATTTTGCTAATGCTGGAGGCTCTTGTTTGAAGGACATGTTTTATGAATCATAACGAGTGATCGAAATTAATATTATTTATCATTTCATATTGAGATTGTTATTTGAGTTTATTGTTCACTCTATAATTTTGTTTAGTCTACTTCATGTTTCTGACTTGAATACGTGACATGCCGTAATATACGCCCAAATTGGAAATGAGTTTCCAATGCGCACTTAAATACAGCATCAGTCGTTTCCTATCTGCTTGTGTCCTAAATCTGAACTATGTCGTCAGTGTGAGTGGCTGGGGATACCTGCAACATACCTGCATCATAAGATGTCAGATTAAATCAAAAGAGCATTTCTGTGTCATCTCTTCACTCGGCATGTTGTTTTATTGTTTCTCTGTTCGTCGGCCATACAAAGGATTACAGCTGTAGGAATCCCCAAATTTATACATAGACGATAAACATCATGCTAACAAAGTATTAAATTTGTACAAAAATACTTTACAGCTCATAATACCTGTCCATTAGAAATAAAAATACAATATTTTAGGGACATAACTGTGACACTGAATCATAGAATTATTGTATACTGAAAATGGACACCCACTATTTTAACTGGCAGTGCTTGACTTCACTAAACGTTTCCACAGATGGAACATTAAAATGACTTGTTTCACTTGACCGGAGTGTATTTGCAGTAACACAGCGAAGTGTTGTAACAAACATAGGTCAAGGAAAGCGTAATGAAAGTGACAACTAACTTTTGAATCAGGGCTTGAAAACCATAATTCAACATGAAGCGAATTGAGAAACATCTCGGTGCATGAGTTTGGGGAATGAACCCGTACCTGAAAGTTTATCTGAAATAAAACAACAACAAAAGACACCTTTTCATCATCGTCAAACGTTCTCCATCAAGTGGGCTTGATGAGGTTTTTGTTTGGTTCAGGTCAGGAGTTGGACCACAATGTGCCATTTGAAAATAGTGAGTAGACAGGATCTTTGAGCACTGACAACGAGGGTGACGTCACTCAATCAAAAGCACAGTTTCACACAGGTGGGTGAGGGTCTTCATTGCCATTAGCAGCGTACCAATGGCATTTTTTTTCCTTTACTAACATTATTTTTTTTTCCAAGTAGAGCTACAAATGTGATGTTTAGTGGTCTACCACATACGGTAGAACGAATCCATTCTCTCATGATTTGACACTTCGTTTTTTTTCTCTTTACAAAATGGATTGCGTACCCTTTGGGTTTACACAGTCTGGAAAAAAAAAAAAAGTCAGATGAGACATATAAAAACCATAACAGTACCATATACAAATTACCATAATGATTGATAACTATTTAAACAATGTGGGGAGGAATACAAAAGTCTTCTCAGGATTTTTTTTTACTCATGGACATCAACCCCATGCTTGTGTTTTTGTCATAAGTGGATACTGCAAATTTAAGCAAATGAGATGAATTTGTTCATCGTAATATTCTCATTTATCACAGACAGTGGAGTAAACAATATGCGAGTACCTACTTGAACGCCTGTCGTTTTCATTTAGGAGATTGATGTTGGAATAAATAAGCTGTTCTATCCTTTGGGCCAATGATGGATTTCCTCAAAATGTGGGGCGAGAGTCTGGAGACCGCAGACCTATGGCGGTTACCTAACAAAGTACAAAGAGTTTCGAACCCGAATGACCTTCTCCGTGCCATCAATCTGCTCCGGTACACAGTCGATAGCGACCTCATGCTAACCAGCCATCGCTCAAAATCACACGCATCCCTTATAAATCATCCGCCTCTATTCATAAAAATAGACATCTGTCCAATTTCAAGATAAGGTGCCTTTGTGCCACCCTCTCCTTATACGAGCGACATTGGATTTCATATTTACGGTGATACAGCGGACAGAGAACCGAAACATGGTGTTTTTCATGTAGCCAAGCGCTTGTGTTTTTTTTTTTGGACAGAAGTACTACAAAATAGTTCATTAAAAGGTCTCATGCATTAGGCTATAACCCACATTCAGTCACAATTGAAAAATGGCTACCGAATTCATTGTGCTGATTATTTTTTTCCCCCACACACAGCTGTATCCTCTCTCTCATCGAGCGAGAAAAGGGATCTGACCTTGGCATCAGATAGAAGGAAATACACGGACATACACTATACACACACTTGTGTTTCAGTATCACAAAATAGGAGGAGCGACGGTTGCTTTTCAAACGTGGAACTTTGACAGACTTCGTGGAGGCTTGCGAAATAAAGTCTCGGGACACGCGCACACTCATTCAAACTCACACAAATACGGACAATCACAGAGTGGCCAGTCCGATATCGTAAGTAAAAGTCTCAGTGTTGCTTTTATGCATTCTTTTTTTGAGTCCTCCTTAAAACTATTCTCGTTTATTGGCAATAAAAATCAAGGATGGCACTGTTTCAGGTTTTTTTCCCCCACAATTTGGTTTTCCAAGAGGTCAGTGTGGTTTTCGCCGCCATTTTCACAGGGTAAAAACACACCCAGCTTGTCAGGAAAAGACCTCTTAGTCATGGTGGTTCATGCTCTGACTTAGGAAAGGGACTGGGTGTGTGCTATAGGACAACAAGCCCCTCTCGTTTTCCTCCACTAGAGGGAGCCGTTTTAGGGAGGGGAGGGTTCGCTTTAGCACCATGAGGAGGAGCGCTCCACTGCAGGCACCTGGGAAGAGTTCTGCTATAAAGTCTTGTTGGGGTCTCTGTCCTCTAGTCCCGCTAGCGTGGAGTTGTGCTGGCCCTGCTCCAGCCCTGCGGTGGGCTGCTCGAGAGGGTCCCCGGTATCAGTCCAGTTCGCTGCCTCGTCATTGGACAATGGGTTCAGTTCTGAGGGCTGCGAGGAAACTGGGTTTCGGCTTATGACTAGATCCAGTTTGTTCCCAGACTCTGCTATAAGAGGAACCACTAAGCAGCAGTCAAAGTCTCTAGTCCGGACGTGGTTTATCTGTGGCACAAAGCAAGCATACATTTAAATCACTTTTTCTGTACTTAAGGCCCTATTGCTTCAATGATGCGGAAAACAGACAGAATTGCGTTTACTGTATAATGCGGAATTTCGCATAATCTGGCACAGAATAATGCAGAATGTAACAGAATTTGAAGTAGGGCTGTACACATAATTAAGTAGCAATACAAACTGTGTCTGTGTGAAATGGAATTTGGGCCCTATGTAGCCTACTTGTCCCATAATACCACGGGACTGCATCACAGCAGCTCACCTGTAGCATTCTATCGTATGGCTTGAGTCCTCCGATTTCAGCAGGGCCGCCTGGACGGATATTGTTTACATAAACCCCTTTCTCCAAGACTCCGTCAGACACGCTAAACCCGAAGTCCTCAAGGTCCGAGTCCTTCAAAAGGCTCACCTATGAATGTGGGGGCAGTTACACACATTACACCTGCTGTATAGCCAATTTATCAAGAAATGACCAAAAAAACCCCCCAGTTTTCCAACCTTATGAAGCTCAACCGGGCTGGGCGACATGATGTCTTTGATCTCCTGCTTCATTCTCCTCATGGCGAAAGCTTTTCTGCCGACATCGGTGGGCAGCGTGTTGCTGCGGTTGGCCTGTGTGTATTGTGGTTTGTTGCTGCCACGTTCCTGAAAGCTGGCTTGGCGGCCCAGATGGCTTCGGGTGGGCGCAGGATCGTGGTTTAGACTCAAAGAGCTGCCAGACATGATGGTGGCCTGCAGGGAAAACCATGAGGAACGGAGCAGAGTATGAATAAATATAAGTGCTGTAAAGGTTATAGAGCAAAATGCATTCAAAACACACTTTTAAGTAAATTTTAGTGTTCAAAACTACTGTTCAAAAGTTTAGGCTCAGTATGTTTTTTTTAATTTAGAAATTAATACTTTTATTCAGCAAGGATGCATTCAATTGATCAAAAGTGACAAGTAAAGACATTTATATGGTTTCAAAAGATTTCTATTTCAAAAAATGCTGCTCTTTTGAACTTTCTATTCATCAAAGAATCCTGAAAACAAATATTAATATTAAAATAGAAAAACAGTTTCACAATATTACAGTTTTACTGTATTTTTGATCAACTGAATGCAGCTTGGTGAGCTTAAGATACTTTTAAAACATCAACCAAAAAATTCGTACCAACTCCAAACTTTTGAACGATAGTAACATTGACACTGAAACACCCATAACACTCATTATGTCAGTTACAGTACAGATGGTGACAAAGCATTTCATTAACAGTTTGTTACATTTGTTTAGTATGTTTACAAGAAGCAAAATGCTGATGGACAACGATACACAAACTTTTAGTAACATGCATTTTTACACACTAATGGGTGGTTTGAACCGCTTCGACTTCCACCATGGCAAGCCATGGCAATGATTAAACAAACATTATGAACGGTGGGCGTTTTTTTTTTTTTTTTTAGATGTTTCTTGAAGTCCTTTGAAGATGATCTTCAAAAAGAACCCGGTTCTGGTTCGGCTTTTGCTGAGGACACTACTACACAAGACTGAAATATTTCCACAACAATAAGCCTTGCTGCAGCTCTTCCATCATGCTTAGCATGAGCCCACATGCCTTCGTTCTCTTCAATCCACCGTCATTTGCTAGTTTGCGTGAATCTCACTCAAACTGCACGGAATGGGGATTCCAGGTTAATGACAGGTGACCACACAAAAGAGGAAACTCTTCTAAGCCGATGCATTTGTGGTAAGCAGTGTAAAAAAATCATTAAACCGGTGATCAGACATGTAAATCATGCACCTTGACACCACATTCAGTCAATTCAGCATGTGAAAAATGAAAACGTGTGACTTTCGTACAATGTTTTTCGGGCCGGGAAACTCAATAGTACATTCTACTGACACAAACCAGAGGCAAACACTTTCATCGAATCCAATTAGGGCCAAAGGGTACATTCAGCGGAAAAGGCTTTTGATTTTATTGTGTTTCCACAGACAAGTGGGATGGAAAGTGAAGGGCTTTCAAAGCGATCCCTGACGTTGAGTACTAAAAGCTTCTCTGCGCCGTCGGCTACTCGTGGTCTGCGTTTAACTCAAGGTACCTGATAAAGTGAAGGCAAGAATCTGCTTTCATGAAACGTTTCAAGGCTGGCCACAATGCATGTCAAATCCAACAATGTGTGACATGACAGCAGATATAATCTACTGACAAAATATAAAATGGAATTAACAGCAGGCTAAAGCCATTTTCCCAGAAATTCATACTGTTATTTTTATCGTTAAACAGTTCTATCCACGTTTTTATCTTTTATAGTATTTAAAGGGATAGTTCACGCAAAAATTATAATTCTGTCATTACAGACCCTTATGTTGTTCCAAACCCATATTTCTTCCACATTAAAAGGCATTTTTAGGCATGAACACTGTCAAGCTCCACCAAATAATCATAAAAGAAATCCAAATGATTTAAAGTCTTCTGAAGCCATTGTTTTGTGTCGCGTCCTTAATGGCTCTCAAATCTAATCTCGTTTGCACCAAGTTGACTTGTAAAAACACTATTCGAACTTTGCACCAATAAAATGTATTGAATCCGTCACCTGAATTTCACCATTACAGCTGAACACTTTGTGTGCGAATACAAGATGAGAGATGCTGCCATGTCCTTTCAGGCAGAGCCAAATGTGGCAATATTTCGATTCTTATTGGCATATTCAGTTCTCGTTAAGAGTCAAGCATCCCACTAGATGAGGATCTGCTTTATGGGGGGAAGAAAACGCAATGAGAAACTCAGTTGCTTATCAGACCGATATCAGTGTGTCCCTGTGCCGTCAGAGCACATTTTCTTCACAGCAGGCCGTGCTGTTAACAGGCGAAGAATTTCACCACTTGTTTTTCTGAATAACAACATGTGGAATGATAACAATGTGATAGCCTTAAAATAGGCAGAATTTGTTCATTAGTCTAATGACGGCAACCTAGTTTTCAAATGTTTTTTTTACGCAAGCTCCGAGTGAGTGCAAATGTTTTTTTAATTGTTATTTTACAAAAAGGTGTTTGTACTGATGCATTTAATTTCTTTTTTTTTTTTCCAGAAGAAAAATATAGGTTGTTGAAAGTTAGCTTCTGAAAGCATTACTGATGATGTAATTTTCGTAAATGTTTCTGACCAATGAATTCTTTATGATTTTGTGGATTCAAGCAGTGTTGTTATCTGGGGAAATAAATAAATAAATAAATAAATAAATTCACTGAAAAACTTTATCTTAAAATAAAAAATGTTACCGTGATAACTAACTGAAATAAGATATGTTTAAGTTAAAGCAGAAAGCACACTAAATTACAAAAATTCAAATGAAAACCAAAATATAAAAATAGGGGATATTTTTAGGGGTTTCCAGCAGTTTTGTTATCTGGGTTTTGTTATCTTCAATAAAATAAATTATTGAATAATAATTTATTTTATTATTCAAATAATAAAATAAAATACAATAAATATGCTGAAAAACTTGATCTTAAAAACTTAAACGAAAATTTAAAATGTTACCTTGGAAATTAACTGGAAAAAGATAAGCACAGTTAATTACTAAAACAAAAATTTAAATGCAAATCAAAATATAAAAATAAAAGCTAATTAAAAATATCAATAAATAATACTATAACAGTATATAAATAAATAATTAATTAAATCGCATCCAAAATAAAAGTTTTTGTTTACATACTATGTGTGTGTACTGTGCATATTTATTATGTATGTATAAATACACACTCAAATATTTGAAAATATTTACATGTATACATTTATATTTATATATTTAATATACAAATATAACATTTTTCTTAAATATATACATGCATGTGTGTGTATATTTACACACACATATTATGTAAACAAAAACTTTTATTTTGGATTGCGATTAATCGGTTGACAGCACTAAAATAAATACTAAAATAACCCTGTTTTGCAGTGACTGGATATAAAAAAAATGGATTAAAAAAAATTCTAGCCAAAATTCAATTTCTAGCCAAAGAGCATAACTAAATTATATTCACTATAGAGATGTTAATTTTTCTTTCTTTTTAAAAATAATATTATTTATAAATTAAGAATGTTTTTAGTTATATTTAGGTATATTTTATTTAATTTTTATATGAGCAAATATCTTTGCATACATGACTACAAAATTACTCAATACATAGCTCTAATATGAATGTAAAAAAGCTTGGAACAACATAATTGTGAATAAATGAAGACAGAATCTTGGTGAACTACACCTCTAACACGTCACAATTCATTTCGAATGCACCCCTAGGATCTGAAGTGGATGCCAGTAGTGATTGTCTGTGAGCCCCAACCCCCCCTTTCAAGCAGGCCCCCAGCAAGAGACACTGAGCCCATTAGCACGAGAAGAGCACTTGGGTGCCAGCGCTACAAGCAAAAGAGGAAGCCCAAAGAAAGGAAAGGGGTACCAAGATGGCCAGGTTTCTCTTATTCAGAAGCCTGTCTGGCTTGTCCTGGAAAAAGAAGGAGCTGTTACACAAAACCAGGGTTGGTACAGCATGCTACTGAAAAAAGATTGTGTAGGGGGGTTGATGAACGGAAAGAGCTATGAATGTAGGGAGAGGGGAATGAACACAAATGGATGCCATTTTTCTTCCCGAGTTACCTCAAGTTCACGCAGGATCCCGGATTGGCCGCACGTTTCCAGGTCTTCGAGTGCTTGGGACCAGAAGTTCTCTTCCTGGTCTGGCTCAGTCCCGTCGTGTCCCACAGTGAACCTGTTTGAAACACAAACGGGACATTTTAACCACCTGGTACGTCAAAACAGCGGCAGCCAATGAGCAGGCAGGCATCACAGTGATGAACGCAAGGGACGACCAATGATCTGTGCAGGCTATGGTGGGGCTCTTGAAGAGGGACACATACACACACACCCGGTGCGGTCGGACACACTGTGATGGGCGGTGATGTCCTGGTGGATTGTGGGGCTTTGGGTAATGAAGTGAAAGGGCCGGATTGGTTCGGGGAAGCAGTGCAGGTTAATAGGCACACAGCACTGAACCTCACCTGCTGTCTGAGATTAAACCGGTGGGCAGCGTGGATGCCCTGTAACGGGAGATCAGCTTCAATCAATAACACAAACGTCAAACCAGTTCACTCAGTCTGTCACAGTGTTTTAGACTTTACATCTTGTATAGAACACATTTTGAGGGCCTTCATTTAAAAAGCATTATAAAACCATTCTCAAATGACAAAGAAATATGTGTTGGAGAAGACGGGGGAAGTTTTGCATTATGCAGTTCTTCGTATTTAAATACAGATGCTGAATGCTGACAGTATTTGAAAAGACTGATGCATTAAAGTTGCAGTAGTTTCTTCTCCTTAGAACAAGTTTATATTCTGTTTTTCTAGAGTATATCTGATATAGACATGTTTTCTAGATGATCTGTTGTAGCTCCATTTGTAGTGGTTTAAAGTCAACATGAAATGGTTTGCAATCCATTTGACCTCAATATTAAAGTGACAAACAACAACAACAACAAAAAAAAGTCAGATTTTTACAGAGGCATTGCAACTACTAAAAAATTTGAATAAATAAAATATAATAAAATAATAATTAAAATGATACATAAGTATGATATTATAATTATAAATATTATACTAATAAAATCATACATGATAATCTCCCAAAATGTTTGATGTTTGACAATCATTATATACATATAAACATCAACAAGTGTTGTTAATGTTGTTAACTAAAACTATTAACATTATATTTAAAATGAATCTGCAATAAAATAAAATATAAATATTAAATTAAATTAAAAATGTAAATGTTGCCTTGACAATTAACTGAAATAAATTGAAAGTTTTTATTTTTATTTTTTGTTTTTAATAAATTTAAATAAAGTTTAAGTTGAAGCACTAACATGAAACAAATGCTATAAAGAAAATAATTTAAGGCTTTAAGCTAAAGCACTAAAATGAAACAATAAGAAATTAAAGCCAAATAGAAAATAAATAAATTTAAGTTGAAGTATTAAAACTGAAGTAGAAATAAATTAAAGCTAAACAGAAACATGACATTTTTTAAATGATGAACAAAAAATACATTGAAAGGCAATTAAAATGAAAACTGAAAAAAAAAACAATAAATATTATGATAATATATAAATAATACTAAAATAACAGTGATGTCAACCTTGATAACAAAACAAATCTTTGACAACTGGTTGCATCCTCAGTTAATCACATAAATGCGCAACTGACAAGAGATAATCCTAATCTGGTTAGTTCCCACTCATCTGCTTTTCAGCCAATCAGCTACAATACTGGATGAAAGCTCTGCTAGCTGATTAATATTTATGAGCCAGGCTGATTTATAATGTGTCCAATTTCAGTTCATTCCTACACCCCTGACTTTATTCATCAGGTTTTAACTGGATTGTGAAAAGTTGGCACATTATGCGCAGATGAACTGTGCATAGTAAAACCAGGGATGTGTATTAAGAAACTAAGCAAATGGGGTCAGCTTTGATTTCATGTCGACTTTAAAGCAACTCACAGTCACCATTAAACGGAAACTATACAATCCTGTGAAGAAAACTCAAAGGGTGATCATAACTCCAGTGTCAGCTAAATACTTTAAAAAGGCCTTTTTCCTTCCTAAGAGCCGCTGGCTTCATTACTGTGCATAGGGGCCCTTTACGCCTTTGATCTACAGCACAATGAATCTGAATTACAGATATTCAACAGAGCTAACAAAGAATAAAGTGAAATCACCCCAGAAACAATCGATCAGAGCTCCAGTAACAGTGCGTTTGACAATAAAATGTGCTGCAGATCAGTTATGTGTCACATTTTGGGTTGAAACGAAGACTATTACACACAGAATTCAGAGAAATGTTGCTGAAGACCCACTTAATGTGAATATTAAAGTCAGCTCACTTCTAGAAATTGTTTTGATGGCCTCGTCTAAGATTAGATTGTCTTTTGAATTTAATGAATTTGAGAAGTCAACAAAACATTTTTATAGACATGGTTAAGCAGCATTGACTTCGCACAATGCCTTTCTGTAGAGTCTGGCACTAAACTAGTCCATGATTCAATGGATACTGACACTTCAGTACTTCATTTTTAGGAAAATAAAGTGGTAATACGTTTTATGGAATAATAATGTCTGCAATGGCAACAAAGTTCATTGCTTCAATCTGTTTCACTCAGAAGCCGTGTGTACTCTGCTAATGTAGTATAAAATCCTTTCAATGAATTCAAGTCATCACATTAACCATCAAATAGACCTGGCGGCTTTCATATATTGTTAATATCTCACGCCAAAATGAAGTCCTCTCATTATTTTCCCATTATTTGCCATTATTTTCATGTTGTTCCAAACCCTGACTTCTTTCTGCTTAACAAAAGAAGGATCTTTGAAGATCTTCCATGCAGCTCTTGAACAAAGATAATTGATAAAACTGTCAAGGTCCATAAATGTTTCATGAATGAAAATAACATATGAGTTTGGAACGACACGACGAC
Organism: Onychostoma macrolepis; assembly: GCF_012432095.1. NCBI lineage: Eukaryota > Metazoa > Chordata > Actinopteri > Cypriniformes > Cyprinidae > Onychostoma > Onychostoma macrolepis. The sequence continues at coordinate 27,002,565 of NC_081158.1, read as the reverse complement.
TAGTAAATAGTGAACCAATTCTATAAAAAAAGAATAAAAAGAAGATTTATTATATACTGGAATGTGTATTTAAACTGTTGTGAATAATTTGCAAGTAGTATGTTGATGTACCCGCTAGCGCTTGGCCTGTCCCATTCATCCACACTGAGTCCAAAGTCCGGCAGGATGTTGTTCCTCTGCCGGCTGCTGTTCACCGGGGAGAGGCTGCCCCGGCCGGGCTTGGCATTCCTCCACTCATGGCTGTGGAAACTGTAGCCCGAAGCCTGGAAACCTGTGGGAGCTGAAACAAACACACACAAGCAGAGTCCAAAATGTATATTTTGCTCCTTCTGCCAATAGTGGGTGAATTGAGAAAATGCACTAGCCATAAATATTTCTTATTCGCCATGAAAGTGTATTTTTCATTTTAATATAATAAGTTTATTGTATTTGCAAAAAAATAAAAAATATACATACAATAATAATAAAAACGTTTTAGATAAAATATCGAAATAATTCCACTAAAACAAAACTAATAAATAATAATAATAATAGCTGTTTGTGCTAAATTCAGTTCCATTCATTGTTCCATTGAAATAATAATAACCCTAAATTAAATTCAGATAAAATAGCTTAATTATCACATTGAAACAAAACTGATAACTAAAACAACAACAACAACAATAATAGCAGCTAAATAATAATAGCTACATTCAGCTGAATAATAAGGCTAAATTCAATTTAAAATAGCTATATGATTCACTGAAACAAAATTACTAACTAACTAACTAATATTTATAATAATAATAATAATAACATTAACACTGATGGCAAGAACAACAAGCTATTTTAGCTAAATCCAATTTAGAAAAAATAGCTAAATTATTCAATTGAAACAAAACAAATTATTATTATTTTTATTAATAACAATGATAATAATAATAATAATAATAATGAGCAATTTAGCTAAATTCAACTGAACTAAAATATTTCAGATGAAATAAACTCAAAACTAAAACATAACTAAAATATAATCATTATTACAACAAGTAAATAAACAAATACATAAATAAATGAACAAATACTGCTGTTTGAAAAAAAAAAAAAAAAGAAGCTGTTTGACAAAATGCATTTCTGTGGCTCATGCTGAAAATATCAGCCAACTGGCGAGGTCACAATGTTACTTGCATTTGGCACTTGGCATGTACTTTTGTACTATGCATACAATGATAAAAGAAAAAAAAAATCCAAAAATCAATTTGAATGTGAATGAGGGGGAGAGAGAGAGAAAAAGCTACGGCAATAAACTGTTCCCAAAAGAGAGTACATGTATGCATTATGCTGCAGAAGCTCCTGGATCCACAGATTCCCAGGCTCCCATCATTAATCTGGCTCAAGACTGCTGGAGGGAAGAGTGAAGACTACAGGGAGAGCAGAGAACAACATGCTGGCTATGTTCACACACTCATCTCTGGAGGGAGTCACAGCATTGTGTTTCATACGCTTTGCTCCGATTCTCCCTCGGTGATCACCGCCAAACGCTGCATAGCCTCGGGGTTTTCAGATTCACCAGCTATTCAATAAGGATTAACTGCTTGTGATATGCTCACCCCTCAGGGCTTGAGAAGGTGGAGAAATCCTTAATAAGACTCTCGATAGCTATTTTAGTGTTACGTCCCTTATTCAAGGGAAGAAGTGCTGGAAATGCTGAATGATGATACATTCAGACATTAATATCTGGCTAACTGCGCATGTGCAGCCGCATGCTACTGATGTTGCTCGTACGCAAACAGTAATGTGTAGAAGCCAGACAAACAAAACCAGCAACAATCTCTGGAATCTGAGTTAAAACGTCTAGCTGCTCGTCCACTGATTTTCAGTATGGAGAAATCTGGTGCGTGGAAAATTCACAGTGCTAACTAATGTGCGAGCGGCGAGAAAAGGACAACAGTGCCGAGTCTGTAGTGGCACCAAATGTCAAAAATAATGACTATTATTATACACATACAGAAGCATGTTATTTTATATTATAATTATTTTTTATGCCTTGCTTTCTAAAGGTCCTGACAAATAAGACATACATCAAAAAGACAAAACAGGTTATCTTGAAAAAACAAGATTGTGATCAAATTTTGCCATCAAATTTATTTTATAAAAGTCATGGAATACAATGAATAAGAAAATGCACAAACATCAGAAGAGTGATGCAGGCTAAACCTGTATCTAATGTAGTCTTGTATAAAAAATAAATAAATAAAATAAAATGTATTAATATATTTAAACTGTTTTTTTTTTTTTTAAATATAATTTATCAATTATTATTATTATAAAAGATAACTAGCAAATAGGCTATATTATATGGTTAACAATGACAGACAAGTCTGAAAAATAAAATGGTAAAATAATAATAATATTTATAAATATGTAAAATATTTTTGAAAAAATGATTATGAAAAAAATTTAAAGTAAAAAATAAAAAATTGGCTCAGGTGGCCCAAGGTTCAGTCCGACAGAAATATGTTTACTCAGCAAGAACAAAAATAAGATTGAATATTGCATACAGGTAGACCATTAATCGTATCAGACGTCAGACATATGGTTTCTTTAACTTTCCCAGGTATCGAGTTCAGACTCAGCTTTGGCCTTATCTCTGGATACAGCTGTACTAGTTGAATCCCACGAGAGCCAATAGTTTGCCAGCAACCTTAAATTTATGCTCTGTCTACATCATCCATAATTTAAGGGGCAGATTGCTGCTCCCTGTGAATGGTTTCCATATCTCTGCAACCATCTGAGATTCATTTATGTATGGAGCAGCAAGAGAAAGAGAGCAGCGCAGCCTGAGGGGGGACAGCAACCATATGAACCTGTTAACATGAGCGGAAAGTGTCTTTCCACCCCATCAGAGCGAGAGACACGGAAAATAAAAGGTGGTTTTGAGGAGGTGTATGTCAGCAGCACTGGGATGAATTAATCATCTCTATACAAATGAAAAATGACTGATGATATTCTAATTATTTTCAAATTTACATTTCCAAAAGGAATAGTGCTTGCACATTCACTGTTGTTATCATTATTACAAACTAACAATTGTTTTTAAATTTACATTTAATTTAAGTAAAATATTCTATTGAAAAAAGTAAATATATTAATATTCATTTTTATTATCATTACTGTAAACAAACAAAAATATTTTCAATTTCAATTCAGTTTAACTGAATTTGCTAAATGAAAATTGCAATATATAATAAAATTCATTTTAGCTAAAATAGCAAAATTATTAATTGAAACAAAAACAAGAAATGATAAAAAAATTTAACCAAACATTTATTACAAAAAATTAATATTTGTAATATTTGTGTGTGTGTGTGTAGACATGCCATAGACCAGCCAACTGGTGGTTTCACAGTGTTACTTGCTTTTGGCACAAGGCAGCATATTAATTGTAATACACCAAAAAAATAAATAAATAAATAAATAATATATATATATATATATAAAAATCTTTTTCCTAAAGCATGCCTAAAAATGAAATTATCTACAAAGCAAAATTAGCCGAAAATTGTGGTGAAGAAATCTTACTCCTTACATACTAACATTTGTTTGTAGATAATTACACCTTGAGAATCAATTAACAAACTGTTATCTCAGCAATTATTTTTACTGATATGCATATACATGGGTAAGCATGGAAGTAATGCTTATATGTATTATTCATAAATGAATAGGAAGCATTTCTCTGAATTAAACATTCAAATGTGTGATGTGCCTACTTGGCATTCTCAGAGCAAGCGATGATTGCGATTAGTTTTGACCAGGAGGCCTCAGTGTCAGGAGAGCTGACTGCAATTCAAACACATTACTGGCGAGTTATCCAAATGGCCATGTGTATCCCAGCGCTCATTAGGACTCATTTTCCACTTAGTAAAATAATGCATTTTTCCATATTAGCCCCAGCACTGTACCACCAGCTGGCCTAATAAAAGACACGTAACCCACTGCAGATTACTCCAAATAATTACTTGAGTAAATACATATCTGCGGGTCCAACGAGAATGGAAAACTCAATTAAACCTACGTTAGGCCTGCTGGGACTCATCAGAACCCCCAGGATGCAATGGGACCAACACTGTTGGTGTTGTAGCTAATGTGAGAGAACAGGTGGTGTAACCATGGTGACCATGAGGAACCCATACCAAGTTAAAAAAGCCCATATTGTGCATCATTGTGATATTAAAGGAACAAATTCTGTCATTATTTACTCACTCTCAAGTCATTATGTTGTCAAAAAGACAACAAAAAGCCCCATAAAAGAATTGTTTTTTACGGAAGCAAATATGTTAGAAACGATGCATCGTGTCGTGCCAATGCCAACTTGTGTCTGATGCACACTTTCTTTAAGGAATGTACCACATCGTTAACTTTTATGCTAATGCACCGATGCGAAACAGTGAATCTTACCGTCTGAAGTCATATGATCTGAAATCTCATAATAATCCTTATTATGTGCTTCATTTGAATATATCCAGGTGCCAATGAGATTGGAGTGCTATGATGAATTTTGGCATTTTTGCAGCTCCATTTTTATTGCAAATGAGTAACGAAAACATTTTGCTAAAGATTTTTCCTGTTTTCTGAAAATTGAATGGCATGAGTATGCGTAATTGATACTAAAATATCAAATTTTGAATGAAGTATTCTTTGAAAGTTCTCATGACAATGTTTCCCTTGAGCTAGAAGCTGCTGGGATCATTTCTATGGCAAATTATTAACTAGTAGAACCCAACTTTGACTCCTGCTTGTCACTGACAATTTCTAATTTTGTTTGCAATTAGAAACTGAAATGCCTGCTGGAACATTCTGAATGACAGATATCGTTTTAAACAATTTGCAGAAGTAATTTTTGGTTTCACGTTGTTATGCTGAAGCATGTAGCTCCAATCCAATTTTTGCCTAGAGGGTACTGAGACTTATTTACTGCGATAAAGCTTATTCAAATCCTGAAAGGTAGAAACACTAATTGCATTTCGTAAAACGTTCTAAAACCACTCACACTCATATTTACCTTGGGTGCTGAAGGTGGCGTCAATGGCGGAGCCGTCCCAGGATTCCACTGCGCTGTCTACGCTGGGAATGGTGGTGGAATAGATGTCCGAGAGTTTACCGGGTTTCTGCCCAGCCTGACCGTCGTCCTCCATATCGCTCAGATCGTTCAAACGCCCCGTTATTGAGGGCTGCTTTGGGCTTGCCACTATAGAAAGAAGGAAATAAAGACGACGATTGACTCGGCCCACGGATCCACACTTTACTGGATATTGGGCTCACAAATCAGTGCTCATTTGATCTTTTATTCTTGGATAAGGAACTTTACCTCATCTACTGTCAGTCCACAGTATATGATAGTTGGAGACAAAACTAATCAGACCTTAGGCTTTAATGACTCACGGCTAGGCAGCTTTATTGCTTTTTAGAGCTACCAAGATGTACAGTACTGTGGGAGTTAATGGGTGAGAGAAGGCGCGACAGAGACAATAAGAGTGAAATAACGTGCCAATCAAAAGTTTGGGAAATATAAGATGACAATAATGCTTTAGAAACATCATAAATAACAATTACATTTTTTAAAATAAAAATAATAATTATTTTACAGTTATTTTATAAGGAGATTCATACATAGGCACTATTTATATGTTTGTATACAAAATTAGCACAAGCCTTCAGCTTGTAAGGTTTTTACAATATATGAGAAGTGAGTTCAGCCCTTTGACCTGTAGTGTAAAAATAAAAAGCCATTTGGCTGTAAGTGTGCGTGCCAGCACTCACATTCTCCCTGCTTCTTGATCTTCAGTGTGACGGACTCCCCTGCCATCTGCAGCAGGTGAATGGCCTCACTGAGAGGTTTGCCCTTCAGACTGTTGCTGTTAATGGCCAGGATGCGATCACCGATGTGGATGGCACCGGTCCTGAGGAGACAAGAGCACACCAAATAACTCTTAAAGGGCAACGGCAATGCGTCATTTTAAAAGCTTTATTTCCCTCCCGTTTCCTTTTTTGTACTTGAAAAACAAGATTTAATTGAAATGAACTAGGGCTTTTCATAGATTAAAATACTTAACTGCAATTAATCTCTTATGTTGCCTGCAGGTAATACATTAACATATTAGTTAATAACAAGTCATTTTTGAGTAAATAAAGAAAAATGAATGAATAAATAAATATAAAATACAATAAAATATATATACATTAACAATTAGGATTTTTTTTTTAGTAGAATTCTATATTTTAGAATATATATTTGATTAAAGATATAAAGATTTATTAAGATATCACTTGAATTCTACCTCTATACCATCTCTCTCTCTCTCTCTATATATATATATATATATATAATAAAATATATATATATATATATATATATATATATTTTTTCCCTTAACTCTTGATAGGCTTGAAGATTTGAACAGAGCCGTACCTCTCGGCCAGGCCACCTTTAGTGAGGCTAGAGATGATGATGGGGTCGAAGGGCTCCTCGGTGCCCGAGATAGTGATGCCCAGCGGCCCGCCGTAGCGTTTCAGCTCCACAGTGTAAATGATGGCGCCAGAGCTCTCCTGCTCGTCTGCAACACAGGCCAACAGCACACGGGCGTCCCTATCAACACTGCCATCACGTAGGATACCTCACAGAGGGGCAGAGAGCAGAGCGAAGACACCCCTCACAACACCGGACAGAGAGAGGAGGTAAGGAGGGGAGGGAGGGAAGGAGGATGGAGGAGGATTGACCACAAAATAAGAGATGCGTGGAGAGAAAACATGAAAGAAAAGGAACCGAAAGGAAAACAAATAGTAATGGGATAAAAATACTAGATGTCAGTTTAATCCACCATTGACCATTTGCTAAGTCCCTTAAAAAATTTTTTATTTAGCAACTACCTTAGCATGCCATCTGCCATGTTTTTATTTATTTTTAATTAAAAAATAGATTTTGTAGTGTATATCTGTGGAAGATTTGGATAATTTATATATAGATATAATTATATAATTGCAATACAAATGTATAATTGCAATATAAATTATTTAAATTACTGAAGATAATTAAATAAATTATAGATTTATTATAATACATTATAATTTTATTATATTTAATTAATATTGCAATTTCATATATATATATATATATATATATATATATACACACACACACACACACACAAATATTAATCACTATTGAATCGAAATATAAATATTTGCTGGAGATAATTTATATACCAATTTACACATTTATTGTTATTATTATAAATTGTTATTATAAATATAGAATTTTCAGATTGCATATATTTAATTTGATTAATCAGCACGTCATGTAATTTGTTTAAAATTGCTAATTGACTGACAACCCTAAAAAACATAACTAAAAATTAAAGAGAGAAACAACTGATTATGCTTACAAAAAGCAATAAACTAGAGAGTAATGGTGGAAAGAATGGAAAAGGAAGTAAAGGCAATTGGAGAAAAGAATGTTGGAAGATAATAGAAATGGTGCATCCAGGAAAAAAAAAAAAAAAAAAAAAGCAAAAAATGAGAAACGGAAAATACAAGGGATTGGCAAAGTGGAGATATTCACATGCATAATACAAAAAAATGGGATATTGGCTCTGTGATCCATTTCAAAAATGGATACTGCACCTACCTCTACAAATCATACACGTTATCATCCAAAGCAGAACAAAACCTCCATATCCTGGACCCACAATGCATTTCAAAAAACTAAATGTCGGATGTCAGACATTTCATTTTGCCCAAAGTGACTTAGTGCATTCAAGCTGTATATTACATCAGTATGTGTGTCCTCGGGGGATTCTCGTGCCAGCTGAGCTACAGGAATCATAATGTAAATTAATTATAAGACTGAACTCATTTTGCATGAGCTCAGCAAACAGACATGACTACAGCAACAGCGAAATCCACTTTAAAGTGTTTTATAAAATATTCGTGGCGCTGATTCATAACGCTCCACATCAATTAAGAGGTCGACCTTCCCGTTTTGACATGGCTTGCACCGAGAAGGAAATGCGCTAAAGAGAAAGAGAAAAATAGAGGAAAACGCACAGATCCTCAGGGCAATCGTTGTCATCTCCCACCCGCATCCACATACTAATGAAGCGCTGATATGCGTCAGATCACAGCAGCTCTGGCTGTATACGTTTCTGTGTGTATGAGTGTGTGTGTGTATCTGTATACGCTTGGGGTCTGGGGATGTTCATTAACACGAGGTCGGCTCATTACACCTTTGTTTTTTTGACGATGGGCTAATGGAGAGATACGAGTGAAATTACCCCCATTTAGCACGCCAGTCAGCACGGCCTCTCTCAGACTGATGATTTGTTGTCACAGCTCTAAAAAAGGCCTTGTAAAAAATGAATGTCGACCTTAATGTTCCCAGCGAGAAAGATCTAAATGAGCCTCTGGCTTTGGGAACTGAAACACACAAGGTGCCATTTCATGGACACAATGGATGTCCTGGATGAAATATGAATGCCAAATAAAAGTGATTCGCAGTTCTGCTTTGTAGTATGAGCATAACGCCTCTGTAGCAAAGGATTGTGGGTGAATGCTTTGGAGAAAGCTGGATGAGGGCTCCAAGGGTTTCTAATCGGATAATTGAACCAAACGAGCATTAAATTGGAGCGATTAAACCTAATTTTCTTCTATGTGCACAATGCTAATAGTGTTAAGGATGAATTGTGAGGTTGTGGGAGCGAGGGGAGATGTGCATGTCGTTGTAGCCCGGCAAAAGAAGTGAAAGGTTTACCAGAACGTCTTCTGGAGATAATAAAGATCTCACTGTGACATTTCCAGCAGCAGAGCCACTTCAAACCCTCACACTCTCAACAACTTGAAATAGAAGCTAGTTGTGTTTAAGAAAGTTGGGTTTAGAATGACATAAGTTTGACATTTTAATGAACTATCTCTGTAAGAAGAAGGAACATCATACTCAAGCAGTAGCTATGCACTAAGGCTGGGCGATATATTAGATTGGTTGAATATATTCATGATTTTGCAGGCGATATAAAGCTATGATTAATTTATTCTGCAAACGAACGTGTGCGATAACAGGCTTGCCATGTGATCTCAATATCTCAGCTCCTTGTAAAAACAAACTTTTATGTTCAATTTTGACTGTTAGTCATCTTTCTAAAGTACTATTCATTTATTAATGTGTGCAACCCTAACCTTTAAGCAACACTGTGTATATCATGATGTTTTTAATGTGCTTTTAACTCTCCATTAAGTTCTCTAAAGAGCGTGTCATTAAACTAATTTCCCAATCTATCCTTGTCTCATGATTTGCAAATATCAGATTGAAAAGACTGATCGTCTGTCTATCCTATCTCAGATTTAGACTGAGGAAGAGCTGGTAAGATCAATTCATTACAGTGAATCATTTCAAGTTGTCCGTTTCAATTAACCAATTCATAACTTGGATTCAACAGTTCACTCAGGACAATTAATCAAAAATGTTCATGAAAGTCCCTTTTTCTCCCATATATATTAAGATTATTTTATTATATGGTTATTATACACAATTATACACTCATGTAAGGTGAAAAATATCAAAATATACTTGTTTTCTCTATATTGGCCAGCTCCACTTTATACATCTTTTTTCTGCCCTTAAAGGATTCATAGTTAATAATGCTGCCATGTTTTTTTCTCATCTCGTCCTTTTTCTGTCCTTGCCATATCTTTGAAACCAGATTACATTAGAGTAATCTAATCAGTCAGGTCCTAATAGCTTATTCTTTATCTTGATCCTGGCAAACAAACGTTTGCATTAGACGTCTTTGCTGAGGTCTTCTATCCGCACATGGGGTCTTTTAGTGTTAATTTGCATCTGTGTGGGGTTTGTAGTTGCAGAGGCTCAGAGGTACCTGAGTTGTCCTCGTCCTTGCGGATCTTGAGTTTAACCAGGTCTTCACACTGCTGCAGGATTTGAACGGCGTCCTCCATGGAGCAGTTGTCCAGACGGATGTTGTCTATTGCCAGAAGCTTATCCCCCAGCTCCAGGGTGCCCGTCCTTTGAAAGAGGACAAGAAAAAAACAGTTACAAGCATAAATGTTTCTGAATCTTTTAAACTAACATTGCCTCAACCATGCAACACATCTCCATTTCGTCTTGTGATATTTTGAAGGAAAGGTTATTTTCTCCCTTACGCAGATATTTACACTCATTTCGTTGTAGTCTGAGCTCACATTCTGCAAGAAAACACATCCATTATTCAGTGTATTGACCACGATACAGAGTAAAGAGCAGCTAGAGGCACTGAGGTAGATCCGATGCCAAAAAAAACAACAACCCAACAACTGACTTTTTATCGTATTGGCCATAATTGTGTGCCGTTCTATATTCAGATTAGACACCGAGATGTAATCCTGCCTGAATTCACAATTATTCCACCACTTCATCATATTAAATGGCTCACTTATTTTTAGGCTCTTTTAATAGAGCTGAAATGGATGAGAGCAAGATGTGAAAGACTGCGAGAGCCAAGGCTATCTTACACAGGCGTCTAAATACAGAGACGGACAGACCCATATTTAACCACTCCACTGTGTACACAGAGGTTCATAACCCAATTCTCTCTCCTACTCGCATAATCATCAAGTAAACATATGTTCTATTATGTAAAAGCATGGGACATTAGAGTATGTGTGCTGAAAGAAAGTAATTATACTGGTATACAGCCTCCCCCAACAACCCTAACTATCACCATGGAGAATTAGTTTTTTTCAGCTTTGTAAGCCTTTGTTAAAAATTAAAGTTGAGCTTGAGAAAGGATGTTTTAACAAATAAATTATTTTTTTTAAATCAAGGATCAGTTGGTCAAAAGTGAAAGTAAATAAATGCAGTTCTTTTGAACTTTCTATTCATTAAAGAATCCTGAAAACAATGCATCAAGGTTTCTACAAAAATATAAACTGTTTCCAACATTGACAATAATAAGAAATATTTATTGAGCACTAAATCAGCATATTAGATGATTTCTGAAGGATTATGTGACACTGAAGCCTGGAGTAATGAAACTGAAAATTCATTAAAAACAGAAAAGATATAAATATTTTAAATTGTAATAATATTTCACAATATTAAAATTCTTACTCTTTTTTATCAAACAGATGCATACTTACATAAGAGATTTCTTTCAAATAAATTAAAAATCTTACCAACCTGAAACTTCTATACAGTACTGTATCTTGAGCTACGAGGCACAAGAAATGTAAACTAGATTAGATTTTACTGCAAACAGCCCCGTATAGACCTCACAATCAACAACAATGCAGTCAAACAGCACTCTACACCTGTCCTCAGGGCAGCCGCTGAGATTTATGTCAATGTGGAGGGTTACCCGTTCTCCCAGCCGCACTCAATCAGAAGCACTCCTCTATAGCCTGGAGAAAATTAGCATTTATATGCATAAGTAAGCTTTCGCAGGTCGATGCAGATAGCATATGCTCGTAGTCATGCTCAATTCTGTGCACAGATGTCATTACATTCGCCATTTGGGTCTAGTCGATGCTATTTAAGGCACGGGTGAAGTGCTGATTTGGATGAGAGCGTGCCAAGCTGAAGTTTCAGCAGCCATTATTCCAGTCTTCAGTGTCCCATGATCCTTCAGAAATCATTCTAATATGCTGATTTGGTGCTTATTATAAATGATACAAGTTGTGCTGTTTTTTGTGGATCCCCTTTTCTTTGAAGAACACAAAGTTCAAAAGAACAGCTTTTATTTGAAATATAAATATTCTGTAGCATATTAAATGTCTTTTTACTCTTAAAAATAATGGTGCTTAAAAGGTTCTTCACAGTGATGCCATAGAACAGCGGTCACCAAACTTGATCCTGGAGGGCCTGTGTCCTGCAGAGTTACCTCAACACACCTCCCTGGAAGTTTCAAGTATACCTAGTTCTTACTTACATTCAATGAATGTCTTTATTGATTAGCTGCTTCAGGTGTGTTTGATTAGGGTTGGAGCTGAACTCTGCAGGACCGTGTCTGGTGACCCCTGCCATAGAAGAACCATTCTGTCAAAGGTTCTTTAAAGAATCATCTCTTTCTTAACTTTTTTATAATCTGAAGAACCTTCTTGCGCCACAAAGAACCTTTTGTGAAACAGAAAGGTTCTTCAGATGTTTAAGGTTCTTTATGGAACCATTTGGGTCATTCTTCAATTGGGGGGTCATTCTTCAATTGGGGTGGCAAATGAGAGGCAGAATTTGTAAAAATGCTTGTTTGTTTTTTCTAATGAAATATATTGCTATGCATTTAAAATTAGATGTTATATCCATTAAAATAGATGCTTAAGAACATTTTGATTTTTTAAAATAATTTTAATCAAATGCTGGTGACACAACCACTTATGTCTATGGTGTTACCAATAATTGAAGTAACATTTTGCCAGGAAAGACAGTAACACCACAGACAAATAAGCCTAAATTCAGACTTTTCTAAAATGGAGGCTGCCATCATGATGATTTCAAGATCAGGGGACATTTTGAAAATATTAATAAGTATGTATTTATCAAAATTTTGATTAAAATGTGTCAGATCTGCAAGTTATCAACATAACACCACAGACACTAGTAAAGTGCGACATCAAATTGTCAGAAATTTAGCAAATTTTAAATAAGAAAGAATGTACTCCCCACGCACCAGGAAGTAGCCTAAATAGAATTCTCCCTTTTTTTAAAGAGGCGACATCCATTGTTGTAACACCACAGACATGAATTTGGGGGACACAACTTTTTCTTAAATATAACAAAATCTGTATTTAAAAAAAAAAAATTAAAAATTAAAATGCATGTTAAATAAAATCTATATTCACAATATAATAAATTAAATTTGGTTAAAAATGTTATATTGTTGCAATTACATTCCATGATACCTCTCTGAGGTATGGCGGGAACATGCATATTTTGTTACAAATGCAATCTCTCAAACTCAATTAAATATGTATTTTAAAATAAAAATGTCACTATTAACAGTGCACAAATTGTGTTTACCCTACAGAATACAAACATGCAAACATTTTATGATTTATTGGTATTTAAAGTTTAAAATTAAACTGTTGTAAAGTAGAGGGACACCACTTGCCACCACAAATTAAGAATGACCCATTTAGACATGTTCTTCTATGGCATCGGGTAGCACATTTATTTTTAAGAGTGTTGGTAAATAAAAGTATCAATTTCTTAAAAAATTAAAAAAAATTACCATCCCCAACCTTTCGAAGCATATAATATATACAATTCAAAATACAAAAATAAGTAATGTTTGGCAACTCAAAGCAAGCATAATAATTTTTAAAGCGTTTTTAAAACTTTTCAACTGAATATATATCTATCTATCTATCTATCTATCTATTAGGGATGTGCACGAGTACTCGATTAATCGATTACTCGAACGCATCAGCGACGATCGAGCATGAAAACGATGATCGATTGGCTCTAAAAATGCTTTTTTTTATTAAACTACTTTCATTCTTTCTGATTGGTTAAGCTGGTATTTGGGCGGTAGTCTGATATTTGATTGGTTATGGCTGCGAGAAGTTGTCTAGAGACAAGACCGGAGCACAGAGCGAATATGGCTTCTAAAGCGCGCAGCGATGTCTGGCATCACTTTGAAAAACTTGACGAAAAAACTGTCAAGTGTAAGATGTGCAGCGCCACACTCGTCTACACCTCCACAACGAGTTCGATGCGTTACCATCTTGCACATAAACACAAAAAAGCAGATGATGCCGATGCCACTACCAGCAGTCAGACGAGCATAAGAGATTTCACCATCAGACAGAAATGCGACACAGGCAGGGCAGAGAAGATGACACTGCTAATGACAGCAGAAGACTTGCTGCCTATTACACCTTCACAGTGCAGTATTAGGCTGCATTTACACTGCAGGTCTTGATGACCAATTCCGATTTTGTGACTATATCCGATTTTTTGGACGACGTGCTTACATTTCTTTTAAAAGTGACTCGTATCCGATGTGTGCCTTTTACACTGCACTTGGTGAAACAAGCCAAAAATAGCATATATGACATCACAAATCAATTTGAATGGTACATTAAGTTTAATTTATTGACATGGAATTCATATAGAAACGTATCTATACATCAAAATAATTATATATCCTAGCACAAATTCTTCAGGACAGTGATGTACGCTGAAAAGCTTGCGAGTGGAATAATACTCAGGTGGTAGATATTAAGCATGTCACATCGTCTGTGTTTTTTTAGTAATTAAAACTAAATGCGTTCATCAGTGATTGTATATCAAAGGCAGGGACATGTTTGTGTGCATTTTATTTTGTGGTTTCAATGGAACGAACGGGACTGAAGCGCTCGTCTGAGCATGAGCTGTCATCACTAACAACAGCAGTAACTAGCACTCAGCGTGTTTCAAAAGCAACACATTTCAGCATCAAATCGCCTTTTAAGTTAAGTTAAGTCGTGACGTATTGTCAAGTATGGTGACCCATACTCAAAATGGTGCTCTGCATTTAACCCATCCAAGTGCACACACACAGCAGTGAGTAGTGAACAAGTGCACACACACACACACACACACACACACGGCAGCCTTGCTCCAGCGCCCGGGGAGCAATTAGGGGTTCGGTGCCTTGCTCAAGGACACCTTAGTCATGGTATGGAAGGTGGAGAGAGTGCTGTTCATTCACAATCCCCACCTTCAATTCCTGCAGGTGCGGGAATCGAACCAGCAACCTTCAGGTTACAAGCCACGACTACCCCCCACAATTTAACACTCTGCTACTCAACTAGAGATGTTTCATTTTTTACAGGTATGTCTGTACCGCGAAATGTTTCAAAAACCTCACTTTTCAATGACGCAGGAGTCGCATTTACAGGGGAATATCCGATCTGACCGCTTACACGGCAGGCGCAAATGCATGTATCCGATTCAAATCTGATTTATTTCCACATATGAATGAGGCCTGAAACCGATCGGAGAATATCGGAATCCATGTGATTTTTTTCCTGCTTACACGGTCGTGGGCCATATCCGATCTGTGCCACATGGGAGGAAAAAAATCGGAATTGGGTCACTTGAACCATGCAGTGTAAATGCGGCCTTAGAGACGCGAGGTTTCGAGGAAAGACACACAGCTGTGAACATTGCCAACTACCTAAAAGACCGCCGGTCTAATTGTAAATAGACTCCGCACTCGGCTTTCATCTGAGCACGTAGACCGACTGATCTTTTTGAATGAAAATATGTAGTCCTTATGTTAAGTTTTATTAGCCATGCATGGTAAAATATTCAGGCTGTTTTTGTTTTAAGTTTTAAGCAGCATAGTTAAATTATGCCGGCTTTATTTTATTTATCTTTACCGACTGATCATTTTGAAAGACATGTTATGTTACCTAATCTTTAAGTTTTATAGCTGTGGTAAAAATATTCAGGCTATTTTTATTTTAAATTTACGCAGCGAAATTATGCTGGCTTCTAATTTTCGTTAGGTTATGGGCTACTTAACAGTCGTTTGGTGAAGTTGTATTAAACTTTATTTTTGCGAACCTTTTACAAAAAAAACTTTTTTGATCCACAGCTGTTGTGATGCCGCTGAAGTAAAATATTGTTTTGTTAAAAATAACAGTTGAATAAAATAACTGCAAAGCAGAGTAACGTGTGTTTTATTTGTTTTATAAAACAGAAAAGGGTAGGTTATCTTTTTAAAAACTGATTCAAAATATTTATACAAATAAGACGACACACATATTGATGGGGATAATACTAATAATAATAAAATAATTTTTTTTTTTTTTTTTTTTGCGGGGCTTTAGTTTCCGTTGTTTTAAAGCACCCTGTAACGGGAGAAGCGCATCCACTACTTTCTGGTTGGCACGCAGTTCAAGCTCACATGCATTTTGTGTAGATAAATACAATTTGTAATATAACATGATTAATTTTATATATGCGTCATGTAGAAAAAGCGCTTCAGCTTCACCTCACACTGTTATTTCTTTTAAATGTTTACTGTATTAACCACTATTGATGGTGATTTTTAATAATCTGTGTTAATTTAATTATTTTCTGAATTCTGTCATAGTTTTATCATCAACGTTTTTAACAACGCTTAAGCTCCACCCCCCCCCCCCCCTCCCCCCCTCAAACCTGTGGATTACTCTAAATGAAATATGATCAGAAATGCCCATCCCTAATATATATATATTTCTTTCTTCTTTTTTTTTTTTAAGTTATGCTGAGTCAAAATGATCGGAGGATGTTATTTTTTAGAGAGCGCTATATTGAATGAAACACTGTGCACTTGGGTAGAAAATGTAATCCATCTATTATGTATTTTTCTTTAATATAGCAAAGCGTGAGATGCTGGTGGGTGTAGGTGCGCTGGAGGCTGTATACTGCACGAGTTATGCAGGAGATTAGCGTTTCTATAGAATTTAAGAGTACATTTTAAAGGAGATATGGCTCAAGACAATGATTTAAGGCAGTACCTGTGCGCCACGCTGCCTTTCTTTATGTCAGAGATGATGAGTGCATCTCCGGGCTTCCTACTGGAAGGAGCTGTGAAGAGAGAAGAGAACAATCAAACTTGTTTAAATGGCAAAACCTCAGTCATTTTATGTTGGCAACACTGCTGATTATCTAACTCTGAGTCATTCTTAGTTAACAGCTTAGAAGTTTTTTTTTTAAAGGTACAATACATTTAAAGGGTCCGCCTTGATGACAAAAGTGTGTTTAAAATTGGAGGGAGAAAATCTGATGACACAACAAGAGCTTTGTATCGACTTGTAGTGCCTCTCTGCTCCAGAACTAGTTGCTTTTATTCGCGTCCGTGAACAAGTACTTGTCAGTCCAGTCTAGTCAGAACTGATGGTTTTGTTGTCTATTTTACATTTTTCTAGCTTGGAAAATGACACGATGATACTGCAAAAGATGCCACTCTGAATGACTGACAATGGAGATTTTCCAATGCACATTTTCCACAGTGCCGGGTGGACGACAAGTCATACAGCAAATAAAAGAGCATATATAAAAATGACAGTCTTTAACCATAAAGAAATAACTCTGCAGAAAAACTTAAAATTTTTATTTTTTTTAAACACGATGGTTTGCTTGTCGTAGAGGATTTAAAACTCCTTTAAAACCAGCCTGACAAGCCAAGACCAGCAAATAAACTTAGGCTTTGGATTAAGCAGTTCTTTTTCCCTCCAGGGAAGTCTAGGATAGTTGTTTTTAACCATTTTGACTCTAAAGCCCCCATATACAGTACTGTAATCTTTTTCTCTAAGATATCAAAAAGCAGTGACAAAACTGCTTATTATTAAACTTTATATTAACAGAATGGTGTCTATATAGTGTTTGATGACCAAGATTGATCTATTTTGCGAATCCAGATATTTATGTTATGTATTATACATAATAGTAAAAAATGGCTATATATATTACTATAATGACACAATCTCCAGCTGGAGTGTCCATGTGTTCCTCTAGAGGGCAATCCATACCATACCTTTGCCACTCAATCCCGGACTCCATTTCCAATAACCCCCTGCCTAGAAACTGATTACAGATGCACCTGTTTCCCATTAGGAGGACTATTTAAGTTGGACACTCTCACACACTCATTGCTATGTCCTGTTTTTGCTGTTAGCGGACAATTCTAAGCGCATTCTTGTTTCTGCCCTGACCTTCGCCTGTTATTTGGATTACTCTTCTGTCTTGCCTTGGATGTAGTTGTTTGCTGGGGTTTACCCTGTGCGTGTCGACTACACTCTTTAATAAAGCTCGCATTTGGATCCCCTACTCAGTTGTCACACTGTCCATAACATATGAACTATTAAATATATAATAGTAGAAATGGGCCTAAAATGCTGCTGGCTCTCTAGGATTTGGAACACAGCCATTACGTCAGTGTGAAAGAGACCTTTTTAGCAGCTTTAGTTGTATTGTGGAGCACAGGAGACAGATGTGAGTGCATGATCACATGTCATATGGTCCCTATAGCCCACCAGGAGCATCTGGAGGTGTGATATTAAACTTCTCGAGTGATGCGCCCGAGCATTTTTCTCTCAGTCAGAGCTCAGGGTGATTCATGTTCGCTTAATGCGTCACAGACAGACTGGAAGGTCGTGTCTTTTTCACTTTGAATAAGAAAAATAAACTCTTTTGTTAATCCTGCTCACTTTTCTACCTAATATGCCTTCCAGATGGTGGTACAGCTTAATCATCATCAATTCTGATGCTCCGTGCAGACTGCCAGTGATGGGGAATTGTCCTGTGCTGCCCTGTGGGGATCTGTTCTTTAAGCTTTACACATTGAAATGCCAAGCATGTGTCCGTGTCAGACAGACAGTCCCAGTGGTTTTCTGTGGTGGGTTGTTATGGTTAGAGGACAACTCTGCAAGCTCTAATCGACAGAACAGCTTGATAACTTGAGAGCTTGATTAATATGATGGAATATCTAAAAGACTAAACAATAAATAAACTAATAAAAAAAATATAACAATAATAAAATACAATTATTAATAAAATATTGTTGAAAATACAAGTAAAACAATACAATATTGTTGAAAATACAAAATATATGTAAATGTAAATGTATGAGAGAACATAGAGAGTGAGAGAACAGGGGAAAAAAAATTATTTTCATAAATTTTTGTATTTTCAACAAAGATGAAATATTTTTCTATAATGCATAACTGGGGCTATATATTGCAAGGGGGAAATCCCGCTCTAATGCTTTTTCATCTGTAAATAAATAGGGAGAATGAAACAGAGAGAGAAAGTATTTTTTGTATTTTCAACAAAGATAAAATATTTATTTATTTATCTATCTATTTATTTTCTAGGCTGTGAGATATTACACACACCTTTTTTTATTATTAAAAATATGTAACTAGGGCTGTATATTGTAAGGGGGAAAAAAAAATCTCTAATGCCTTTTCATCTGTAAAAATAAATAATTAGAGAGAGAATATTTAAATTTTTTTGGTATTTTCAATGAAGATTAAAAATATATTAAAATGCATTTGAAATGTGGAATCATAATGATATAATTTAATATTTATAATACAAATGCATATTTCAACAAGGAATATATTGAAGTTGGACTATATATATCGTATGGTGGGAAAAACCCTCTCTAATGCCTTTTTATTATAATGCTTCTTTATTTAGCTAATATGACCTGAAAGACTCAAATTAGAGCTACTTAATATCCACTTTCAAATTAAAAAGCCAGAGAGTCAGAGTCAGAGAGGTTTGTCTGTTGAGAGAGAAAATGAAGTACAGGATGACTCAAATGGAGAAAAGTCAAAGATTCAGTCTCAATGGTACAGTCTACAACACTCTAAAAGAGGAAATAAATTGCTTTAAGGATGTCAATCAGAGCGAGCTAGGTTTGAACAAGCTATTCGAGAGCAAATAGTCAAAGTGTCAGCAACACAGGTCTTGAGATGTATCTGACAATTCAATCTCCAAATGTTAGCGAGTTCTCGGACCATAGAAATAATCATGTTTTCTGCTCAGCTCAAAGAGAGCGCATGTCCGCTGACCTTAAAGGCACCTCAGCATATGCTGCATTACAGCAGTGTGATGTCACCTTCAGATGGAGCACATCAAAGCACATCCTTTCAACTCGGCTGAAGCTCTGATGAATTTTATAGCAAGCATGCAGAGCAAAAAAAAAAAAGAGGAAAAAATGACTTCTTAAATAAACAGCTTGATAGCATGTTTTGGAAATCAAGCAACAACAAGATGATTCTTATTTGTCAGACAAGCTGCATTATGACATTCAGAACGGAAGAGCACAGCCATCTTCTGTCGGCTTCGTAGTGGCACTGTGGTTGCCGCTGGTAGCTGATTTGTCATAGTTTCCCCCTTTTGCTTGCACTGCTATTTGGCCTAAACGTGATAAACAGTGTGGCTCATTCACAGTCTCTGCACTTTGCTCATATTGGCCATGCAGGTGAATGCCAATCTTGACACAAGCTAAGGGTCAAACTGGAACAATTGCATGAAGTAAACACTTGCTATGTGCATCATCTGATCCGATTTCTACAGTAAAACTACATCTGATGGCCATAGTGATCTTCTTAATATCCTCCTTGATTTTTCAGGCAATAAAATTTTTTTTTTTTTAGTTTATTCAAGCCAAATCTGTAGTTCAAGCAGCCAACTATGGTATAAAAATGATTAAAATATGTTTTATACCATAGTTGGATTTTAAGCTGTTTTTGTCATTCATAATGTGGCTTGCGTGTAACATGTAAAGTATTAAAAATCAGACTGAAAACAAACTATACATCTTTTTAATTTTCCAGTCTACAGCAAACGAGATGCCACTGGGAGAATAAGACAAGGTAATCTTTAAGGAGAAGTAAACAAGACATCTATAAACGTGTCCCACTATGGTTTTATTAGTACCTGTGAAATACGGGCCCCGCAGAGGCACAAAGCAGAAAGCCATTAAACTGCTCAGGAAGGCCACGAGAGCTCGGCAAAGCCCATATACATAAACTGACACGTGGATAGGACAGCCTACGTTCTCTCTTTCTCTCTCATTCTGAGCCATATAAGTTTACTTTATCAGAGATCCTGCTGGCCCTGAGCCAAGTGGAGGCATAATTGATATATATATATATATATATATATATATATATATATATATATATATATATATATATATATATATATATATATATATATATATATAAATATAAATATAAATCACTATTTAATAGAATGGGATTTCCTCCAGTACTCTGTCTTCATTAGTTAAAAACAAGAGTGCAAACTCCATGATCTCTGAATCTTAAATGGATAGTTTGGTTAATAATTACAATAATTTCATTATTTACTCATTCTTACATCGTTCCAAACCCATTTGACTTCCTTTCTTCTGTAAAATACAAAAGACGACATTTTTATGAATGTTCATGCTGCTCTTTTCCATGCAATAACTATGAATGGAGGTGACAAGCTTCAAAAAGGGTCCAGAAACACCATTAAGAGACTTTTGCACAGTATTTCAAGTTTTCTGAAGACATTTCAATATTTTGTGAGGAACAGACCAAAAAGTAATTGTGCACATATGTCTAATTTGTGAAGGTGGTGTCACTGATTAACATCTTGAATTTCCTCACACAAAGCTATTATACGATTACTGTGTAATACAGAGTTATATAGACCATTTATTATACTTTAATGGCACTTTTGCAGCTTTTTGAATCTTGAAAGCTCCACTCACCAGTATTTGCATGTTAAAAGAGACATCAATCTATTCTTCATAATTTCTCTTTTCATCTTGCATGGAAAAAAAAAAACACCATTTTGGAACAACAAGGTGAGTAAATCAAAACTAATTTTATTTTTCAGTTGAGCTATTATGTTTATTGATATCATGGAGTTTTTGAGACGATGCAGTGGAATGGGAACCAACAGTTCAGGGAATTTTTAATGATCAGAAAAGCAGTTACAGCAGTGTGTTGTTAACACGGGCACAATAGTTCGTCTGGTTCATTAAGGAAATTCAGACAGCTGTAAAACTCACAAAGACGCTTTACTGGGAAGCGTTGCTATTATCTTTGGACTGTGCATATCTACATAGTCAATCCTGGGAGAATTTGCCCCATCAAATTAGTAACAAATGCGAGGACATGTACACGACCAGCAAGATAATAAATACTTTCATTTAGAAAGTGTGGAGGACGTAAACAACTCCTCAGCTTCAGAGAGAAGCAATTACTGCTGGGTTGTTGCATGGGGGTCCAACCAATGTGTTTCACAAAGACGCTTACTGGCTAATAACAAGAAAGTTCGTATCATATTGCTGCAATGGGGAAAACAGTCAATGTCACAAAACCGAGCTGGGATGAGGTGATGAATCATTCTGGCTTGACAATGCGGGCGGGCATTGATGAAGCAGCTGGCAAAAGCTTCGAGCGTTTGGAGCGTGGGGTTTACGAAGCGTGCTCTGCAGAGCCCCTGACTGCAGGCGGAAAACAGATTGAATTCACAGGCAGATCCGTCTATAACTACCTTTCCAAAGAGTCAGGTAATGGTAAACAAATGACACAATAGGAGATTAGACACAGTATCTCTGGAGGAAGAAAGGAATGGTGATGGTCTGGAAAATGGTGTAGAGGACAGAGGAGATAAAAATGCTGAAAATCAAAAGGGTCCAATGTAAAACTGATATATAACTGTAGCTGAAAGGCAAGATCCCAAGTTCAATGCCTTAAATCCCCACAATGCATTTTTCTCTAAAAACCAAGACACAGGCTGCATCTGAATGCCAAAAAAAAAAAAAAAGTTTCAAACACAGTTTTGTCACATCGACTGACTTCTCAGGCAATTTACAAAGGTAGAAACCAGTGTTGTTATCATTAATTACAATTACAACTATTAATAAAAATATCTTTGTTAGTTGAAATAATGCAGAAATAAAACAAATATTAGATGAAAAACTACAAACAAAAATTTTTAAATGTAGCCTGCCAGCTATGCTCAAAGACTGTTTCTACAAAGTGGGGCAATTCCAACTTAGCAACGATAGTCTGGCGCTTCTGATTCACAGCCTGTAAGAATGTTTTCATATTTAAAGAATTTGCCACTGACTATTCAAATGTGAGTTTTGAGCAGTGTAGAGTAGCGCTTGTTGTAGTTTCTCCGATCACAAATGCAGACGTAGTAATGTTTACGCGGCGCGATGCAACGCAACGCTTAAAAAGACAGTATAAGTCATTATAATCAGTAATTATGTCCCCACTGGATGCAACAAATGCCTCATTTGTAATGGGTTTTTTATTGTTTTTGTGTCGTTGCGCCGGGACACGACATCACAATACGGTAAGGGGCGTAACATTTCCATCTCACGCTTGAGGTATTTGGCCAATCACAACGCACTGGATAGCTGGCCAATCAGTGCAAGCCTCGCTTCTCAGAATGATGAGCTTTGTAAAAATCGTCGCGTTTCAGAAAGGCGGGGCATAGAGGAGAAACAATAATATACAGTACGCGGAAAATAATGTGTTTTTTGAACCTTGAACCGCATAAACACATTGCATTACACCAAATACACCAAATAATGTTATTTTTAGCAACGTCATATGACCCCTTTAAAATGACTAACTCAAATAAAACTAGTTATAAAAATATTTGTAATTATTCTACATTAAAAAATTCCAAAAAAATGTAAAACATAAAAGCTCATTTGAAATATTAATAAAAGTATAATAGTATAAAAATAACACCAAAATAACACTGACAGGAAGACAATGGAAGCCTATAATATCCCACAATCCTATGTGTGCTCAGCAAATGGTTGAACAAATGCAAATTGCATTTGATAGAGTGATTGAAAGAAGTGATTATAGCAGTTTTCTCTCTTTGTCCTTTTCTACGAGTACTGTAGTCACATTTTTATTTTTTGGTTAGCCCTAAAGCTCACTGGAATTCATTATAGACCATTAGATGTGACGTTGCGGTGCCCTGGGAGACTTTTATATACAAAAACACATCACACATCATAGTAACACACTGAAACTGCCTTCAGTTCTGGACGCAGCTACTGTGACCTACAGTCTGTGCCTAGCAATTAAATCTACAATTGCAATAAATGAGAGATAATGTATAATTAGGCACTTCTTTTCATGCAGAACTTCAAAAATTTTATAAATAAGCAAAAACCCTTTGAGTGAGAAAGTTTTTCCAGCACCCTAATAAGCAACAGCTACATTATTTCCCCAGTAATAAGTCACCCAGATGTGTCTCTTTAATGTCTATGGAACTGAAACAAAGGTTAAATGTCACATATTTATATCTCAGTGACATAAGGAGTGAAAGAAGACCCAATTGCGAAGACATATTTTTAAATTTGTGGCCTGGATAATGCACAGAAAAATGCTGAAGGGGCAATTAAAGGAAAAAGTGGGAAATTATAAGGTTATTTAACAATACAGTCTCTCACTGTATACTTTCTTACATTTACATTCATACATTTGGCAGATGCTTGTGCCCAAAGCAACTTGATTCAAGGTTTTTGCTTGCCTTAACATGCACCATTAAATACAGTTTACACCTGGACTGAAGGTCAAGGAGCTCAAGCAAAGACAGCCTTATTAATATGCATAAAACTTCTGAGGGAAGAATACGTACAGCTGATGGTGATGCCCAGCTCCACACCTGGCTTCTTTGGTAGCTTCACATGGAAGGTTCCACTGCTTGGGATAACCGATTCTGGATGAGACAAGGACGGAAATACGAATGGTTAAATTTTAGATGCAAGTCTATCCATATCGTCATTGTGGAGTTTATATACTTATAGACCATTTTGAAGCTGAAAAGTAGAGATTCAGGCGAATGACCAAACTGACACTTATTGAAGGGCTAGTTCACCTCTGAATGATAGTTCTGTCATCATTTATTCATCCTTATGTTGTTCAAACCTGCATCATGATGATCTTTTTGTTTAGTAGAATATCCAAGCTTTTTTTTCTCCATACAATGAACATGTGAGGACCATAGTGGTTTTCATGGCATGGAAAAGAGTAGCTTTTACCTGCTTTGTTTTACATGCAAGAAAGAAAGCAGAGTAAATGGCAGCATAACATTTATTTTTTGGGTGAACCCTCTCTTTAAAGTGACTTGGAGAGACAGCTGTTAAAAATTCAGTCTTTCTCTCAGGCAGAGATGTAGACAATCTTTCTGACAGAAGCCCGGAAGCTCAGTCTGGGATAGAGGGGAGGAAAAGAAAATCTCCATAAAATATTTCCTTCTCCTCTGGGCAGTGAGTCAGAATCAAAAAGAATGACAGAAGTGTCAAAGCGCTCAAAGAAAGAAAATGCACTGCTCTCCAGTGACCCGACATTTCACATAACGACCTCTGCTCTTGAAATGATCATGCAGTAATTCAAGCCAACTCATTTCATCCAAATCAACAAAAATGTCTTTTAAAACAACCACTTGGTCTGAGCAATAAAGAATATTGTATAAGCAAAAATCTGTTCTCCTTCCAGCGCTTCCTTTCAAAAGCAAATGGGATGAAACATTTACATTTTATTGGATTGTGCAGAAAACTGACATTCAGTTTTCAAACTGTCTCTCGCAAAATGGAAATAAGTGGGTTTTGCAATTATGGTACGTTCATGTCATGCCAAAAATATGACAAATATAAGTTCCCAAATTCAATTAATTAGTCTGTTAGGGTTTACATAATTAACATCACTGTTAATCACTGAAATTTCATGCTCAACAACAAAGATTCAGTAATGAACTTGTGAAATATTATTACAATTCAAAATAATGCTTTTCTAAAATGTAATTAATTCCTGTGATAGCAAAGCTGAATTTTCAGCATCATTACTCCGGTTTCAATGTCACATGATCCTTCAGAAATCATTCTATTATGCTGATTTGGTGCAAAAACAGTATTTATGTCAAACAGAATTTTTTTTTTTTTTTTTCATTGGTTAATGGACAGGAGGCGGTCTGTGTGCTAGTGCCGGAAGGCTGTGACTACCCTTGAAGTAGTCAGGAACACAGTTTAAAAGATTCCTGATAAGCTAAATAAAAGAAACTAATTAAATATCAAACCAAATTAAACAAGACAAAACACTAGGATGACAAGCTAATTACAGCGTGTCTCAAGGACTACAGACATTCCACGTGGCCCATACTGTGATTACGCTGCCAAAGCACAGCACGAGATGGAAAAATGAGAGAATGTGTGGTGGATTTTCAGATGAAAGTATATAAACAGTATTTTCATGCGGATGTCCATCCGGAAATAGTAGCTACCTATTAAATCACAGGCCACTTGTCTTGCAGTACTAATCATTTCTATGCATCAAACATTCCAGATGGTTGGGCTCTCAGAATTATGGCATAACTTTTAAAAAGAAAAAGAAAAAACTCTAGGACAAACGCGGGATGTGGCCAGATGGATCTTTCATCCCCAAACAGGTTTGGAATTGATGAATCGGTACGTGTCCCCACCTGCTACGTCAAACTCAATCTCTAGTGTGACTTTGCTGGTGATGCTGGAGTCCCTCAGCAGCTGATTGGTCTCCTCCAGCGTGCTGTCCTCAGTGGGGATGCCGTTTATTGACAGGATGCGGTCGCCAATCTGCAGGATGCCGCACCTGTGCACAGAGAGCAGATTTAGCTCCATTCCTCTTACACTGGCCAACAGAGCTGTGCTGAATGCATAAAATAAAAATAATGGACTGGCGTAGAGGGAGACAAAAAGAGGTGGTGGAACCTAGGAAATATCTCGCACTGACCAGCCAACCACTTATATTATGCCAGCTGGCGCCGTTAAATAGACATTAGTGAGTGGATGTGACACTTTAGCCAAAAATACAAATGTCCTTTTAGCTCAAGGTCAGAGTAAAAGCTCTTTTTAATAGCTGAGGGAACAAAAACTCTTTATTGAATTCCAAAATGGCTTATGAGCCAAACAGAAGCAATACTGCTTTTGCTTTCATTGCTAAAAACACCATCAAATCTAGTCACCATAAGGCATATGCTGTGTTTTGGATGCTGGTATCCAGCGTGGGCTGCTAGCATCAGCACCAACAAAAGTGTAAAGCATTAAAGGTGCCTTAGAATGCATTGATACAATATTTTAAATTGTTCTCTGATATCTACATAGAAGGTATGTGAGCTTAGGTATGGGCAAAAATTCTTCAGAAACTGTTATACATGTGCATTTACAACCCTAGCTAGAATGAAATGGTCTGTTATTGGCTTTTTTGGAAGGGTCATGAATAATAATGTTGAGCTCTCCTCTGATTGGCTGTTTCGCAGTGCGGCTCATTTCAGTACCTCACACAGCAGGAAGGAAACGCAGGGAGGGAAAATATATATTTCAATACCTTTTCTCGCAGTTATATAGTCGGGTAATTATACTGTATATAAAATGCGAGCATTTAGGGAGCTGCTATTCAAATGCACGATCGCTTTTTACTTTCACTTTCACTTTGGAGCGGCAGTACTTACCACACATTTTACAAGATCAGATGCTTGTCGGTGGTGCTCAGGATCTGTAAATCATTCGCCATCATCCTCAGTCATCTCTCCTTACTCTTTTTATGTGGTAAGTGAAATCTTATGTACTGCAATGTAACAGGCTACAGCTAGCAAGGCGCTAACCATGTCCATTTAGTGGCTCGCGTTATTTTATTATAATGCGTTATTTGCTTTCCGTGCCTTTTTGAATACAGATACCAACCCATCCCTGCACTTCACATCCCCTGCACAGCCTGGAACATAACATTTATTTCCATGATCTGCCATTTTCGCTGTTGTCCTCGCTTGTTTCTTCACAATACCTGCAGAACTTCTGATGGTTCGGCTGGCGGCTGGCCTAGAACATGGGTGGGTATATGCAAAGGTCAGGGGCGTAACTATTAGTGATCCTGACTGTTACGTCACAGTCTGAGTTATTTTCTGATTCACCAATTTTTCAGTAGTCTTTTTTATTCACAAGATTTACATAAGGAGGAAACAATGGTGTTTGAGGCTCACTGTATGTCATTTCCATGTACAGAACTCTCATTATTCAACTATGCCAAGGTTTTCCATTCTATGGCACCTTTAAAACATGTCATATTGTGATTGGTTCTTTTTAGAGCTCGACAGCCCAAGTTACAGTATAGAAACAAGTTCAGCTGATGGAGTGTATGTGTTTTCATCTGGAATATGTAATCTTCAGAGTGTCTGTTTCTACTTGTTGTGAATCTCTAAATCATGATGAACAACATTCAAATATAAGGGGGAATTTTTTTCTCTATTTATTTTATTTTAGCAATGAAAGCAGTATTCATCTAGCCAAAAAAAAAAAAAGGATAAAATATCAAAATACCATATGTACCATAAAAAAAATACCATCAAATTTTTTTACTGGTGAACTACAGCATTTGACTATAGATATGTTTTGTAAACTAAGTGAATAAACATTATTCTATATTGTAGGCTATGTCACTGCCAAAAAGAAAGAAAGATATACAACAGATCAATTTACAAATAAAATGAATATATTGTATAATATATTGTATATTATATTTTAATATATATATATATATATATATATATATATATATATATATATATATAAACCAAAACACCACACTTTAACTAATATATAGTAATATATAGTATAATATATAGTCTAGTATAATATAACATTATTCTGTAAATTACTGTAAAAAAAACAATTTATTATATTATATTGTTCTGTTCTATTCTATTCTGCAAAAACAATGTAAAACACCATGCAGGTGTATCCACAAAAGATCTAATGAATCTGTGAAATGTTTTTGTGAAGCATTAAAATGATGCATAAATCACAAATTGATTCAATAAAACAGATTGCACAGTTTGCTGTAAAGTAAATAAACAGCAACAGCAAAAACTACATTATTTTAAAAAGCTAAATTGTCTTCCCAGTACTGAAAAATGTAGTTAAGTTGGCAGCATCTCATCGCTTGTTCTTCAGCTCCGCTAGGTCTTTATCAAATCACCAACATTAACAGGTTTATGTCCATCACTGCAATTACAACTTCAGCTGGCAGCGAGTCATCCCTGTTGCTTAGGTCAGTAATTACTGTGAAGTTGGGATGTAAATCCATCTCAGTCCAAGAGTAAGTTCATTTGGAAGCCAGCTGAGGCTCCGCTGCTCAGGTAATTATAGTTAAGTGCTTTGCTCTATCACGTAAAGCCGTAGTCAATCACAGCCCAAGCAGGCTGGAAATCAGATCGTCACGGGCAGGCAGTTATATATCATGTGCGATCATCGTATTATATCATGGATGAAGTTGTGGCTCTGCAGAGGACAAGTTCTAAGCGGCAAGAACGGAGCAGTGATATAATAACTGTGGGCTTTGGGATGTGTTCAGATAATCAAAATTAGATTCGAGATTAAATATTCAAGATTCCCAAAGGGAAGTTCACACTTCTCTGATAACGCAAACAATTAAGCCACGCCGAGTGCTCCGATCTGAGGAGGGATATCTGGAATATTAAAACCCAGAGTTTTAACTAGGTCAAATGAGGCACTGGAGAAGCACTGGAGATTAATAAAAATCGTGTTCAGAGATCTTACCTCTCCGCCGGGCTGTCGGGGTCTATGTAAGCAATGAGTGGAGGAGAGGATAGAGTTTCTGTGGCAAAGACTCCTCCCTGCAGCTGGATCCCAAAGCCCATGATGGAGTCGCTGATGAGGGTCACCTCTGTTGTTTCTGTGTGGACCACCTGACCTGCCAGTCCTACAGTACTGGAAGCCAGAGACACTAGAGGAATGAAAAACAGAGGAGAACATGGTCACAAACAGCAGAAAGTTGACCATTCCTGTTCATACAGAAAAGAGAAGCTTGAACATTCTACTAAACTTCTCCTTTGGCCATCAACGTAAGGGAAAAGAAAAAAAAAAAAGTCACACAGGTTTGATAAATCAACCAAATTCTAGTGAACAATCCTTTCAAATGTTTCAAACAGCTCTTATGTGTACATCTCGGAGCAACTTTTCACAGACTAAAAGGCTGTCAAGCCATGCGAGTCTTAGCAGTGACTGAGCTGGATTTGTGCCCTCGCTGCAGATAAGAATTCAATATGCGCGTTAGTATCTTTGGGCCAACTAGGTGCGCTTAGAAATAAGAAAATACACTTTGATATAGAGCTAGTGTATTATATCGCAAATCAGACCACAGGGATTTGGGGAAACTCTTTCAGTAGATGGTACAAATTATGAGGTTGTTAGAACTTCCTTATCTTACGGGTCTGGATCTGAAATTACTATATTAGACAGTACTTAAAAATAGTGGGCTTTGTATATAATATATATTATATATATATAAAAATGTGATAGCAATTTTAATACCACTGCAAAAAATGTATATTCTACTGAATAAACAGTTTTAACAAATGAAATTGTTTGCACCAGCATGATTTCTGACCGCTACCTCTCATATTTTTATATTTTCATTTTCATTTTTTTATTTTATTTATTTTAAGTTTTAATAATGTTATGTTGAGCCACTTTTTAAATAGTTTTTTTATATATATTTCTATTTTCAGTTATAGTCATTTTAGTGTGTCAACTTAAACTTATTTTATTTCAGCTGATTGCCAAGGCAATATTTATTATTATTATTTAACTTTTCTTTATAATTAGTTTATTTATCTTTATATTTTATTTTATTTCAGTGTTATTTCAATTAACAAAAATGATTTTTACTAGTTTTAACACTGCTATCACTAAGCTGATAATTATTTTTTTGCTATAGCAGGTAACCAATAAATAGCCAAAATTAAAATTCTATTTTATTTTGTAAATGAAATTAAGTAAATAAAAAATTAAGAATTACAAAAAAATAAACAGACACAAAAGACACCATTATAATGTGCATTATGAAAAATAGGTTTTAATTCTGACATTTGCTAATGTTTTTAGAAGTGAACTTTCAAATACTATACAACAGAAAAGACATCTAAATTTAAAAATAGGAGAAATGAGCATGCGCTGACATATATGCAATATCGACTGATAACGTTAACTAAAAAAACTGTGTATATCTTATCTATATCTATTAGAAACCCAAACAAGCCTGTGAAAACAGATAAACCCTGTTGTTTTCACCATGCTGATTGAGAGCGTTTAAACCAGCTTACCGAAAAGCAGACAGGCACATAAGCATAACCAATGTGATTTATACTCCGCGATGCACCCCATTTACAATTGTCTATATCAATAAAGTCTCATGGGATACATCTCAATTGCAAAGCCGAATATTGTTACTGGGCGGCAAAAAGACCCAATTTTTCCCAAGCTTACTGACGACATGTTTGTTCGCACTGTGTGCTTTCAAAGAGGCCAGTGAAAATGTGCTCTGACACACGAACGCCCGTCACACCCTTGACTGACCAAGCTTAAACCGTCATCCCAAGCACCAGGGAGCACAGACGGCAACCAAGAGATCTCTTTCCCCATAGACACGTACGGAAATCTGCCTTCGGGTTATCGACCGGCACCAAACCAGGCCTGCCGCATTTTTAAAGAGCCTGTTATACTCGCCAGATCGCTCTACTGTGACCGGAGAGTGAGTCTATCCGAGATTGATGATCCTGCTCATGGGCTAGATTTACCGCACCAGACACCTTTATTGTTTTAAATGTGGTGACCTTTCCTTTTTTATTGGGCGTGAGGGATGGGAAAGGGAGGTTAAGGTGACGCAGATGAGGATAGGACACCTCTTGGATGCGGAAACGCTTTCAGGGACAGGTCTGTGGTGCACATCGATCAACAACCATTTGGGACTCCTCTTGTCTGAAGCACTGAAAATGATACTGACTGGTCTTTTCGCGAACGGCTCAGGGGCCTGCAGACTGTGAAGTGACCCGACAGGGCTTTGTGTGCTTCAGAGTCTTGCTTCGCGAGGCGATTCAGTTAAGTGGTGTCTTCGGTTTGTGGTAGACTTCAAAGGCTCTGACAGACAAGGAAGCACCTGAGGGGTCATCGTCGACATCTCAAAGAATCGCTAGCCAGCTGACTCTCTCTAGCTCATTCGCTTCCACCTCCTCCTCCTCCTTCCTGCGAGAAATCTTCATTTCTGCTTCCCACAGACCAGTGAGTCAGCTGTAACTCGAAATCCTTAGAATGAGTCAGAAGAGTTTTGAAACATCTTTTCTTCGGAAGAGAACAGATTTTGGCAGTTCTAGTGAAATTGGAAAACGCACCTTTGATCTCAAAGCCCTTGAGTTGCGTCATTGATTCTGTCGGCAGGATCTGCTCTAAGCTCTCTCTCTCTCTATATTTATATATATATACGTATACAGACATATACCGCTCTTCAAAAGTCTGGGGTCAGTATGATATTTTTTAAAGAATTAAATGTATTTATTCAGCAAGGAAGCATTAAATTGATCAAAAGTGATAGTAAAGACATTTATAAAATAAACCTTCTATTCCTCAGTATCACAGTTTCACAAAACCACTAAGCAGCACAACTGTTTCCAAACATTGATCATAATAAGAAATATTTCTTGAGCATCAAATCAGAATATTTGACTGATTTCTGAAGAGTAATGGCTGCTGTAAATTCAGGTTTAACATCACAATTAAATAACATTGAAAAAAAGTTTAAAAAGTAATAATAAAAATACTTACTAACATAAAACTTATCATCAGTATTTTATGTATGTATATAGCGTGTAGAATCCTGAAATATATTGACCTGTTCAATTAAAAAGTATAACAATATATGAAACTGACAAAAACAAACCAAAATTTTAAGTAACTTATGGAGTAAAGGAAATAAATATTATTATTTATAAAACCTAAGAAAAAATTATTTCCATAAGAAATGCAAATGGGTCATTTTGAACAATTTACGGAAACTTGGGATAGTGCCAAAAATGTTTTATTATTATTATTATTATTAATAGTAGTAATATATTTCCTGAACCAATGACTAACAAATACATACATTTCTGAGGCTCATATAGAAAATTTGAGAATTATACGGAATTATCAAAAAATGTAAATAATTTTATTGAAAAATAAAAAATCCAAAAATGTATTTCTTTAGGTTTTCTTGAACCCCTTCGTGCATTCTAGAGTTAAAATCGTGCTTATGTGACATCCGTGTGAATACTTTTCATGCAGAGGTCAAAGCGTTGCATGCATTGCGTGTGTTGAAACCCTGAGTCACATAAAAGGAACTTGGGAAGAGGAGTCTCTCAAAATTGTGTATGCCGTAGCCTGACCTGTGTCTTGCAGAAGATACCAGGAGCCTTAATATCCTCAACACTGTCCTTTAATATAATCATATTTTCCACTAGCAGAACGTATTAGCACCTCAACTGACAACTGTATGGAAATCATAAACGAGGACTGTGGGCATTAACCAACAATTAAATTATGCTAATATTCTCCTGGTGAGAAGACACGGAGCTAGTTCGGTCACAGTACATTAAACACAGAGCGGTTTGTTCCGGACCACAGAAACGCAGAGGGGAACTTTAAAATTAGCATGACACCACCTCCAACAGAGGTAAACAAGATTTATAAAAGACATCAGTGAAAGCTTTTTAGAGTAGAGTATCCCCAGCAGGAGAAGAGGAGACAACAGGCTGAATGTGTCTGTTTATGGGGCGTGTGGACAAGACAGATAGTTTCCCCTCACATTCACTGCTTCATTGACTCGGTTTTTGATCTTGCAGTAGACATTTTCCACAAATGGGGAACAATATCATTTTTTTTGTGATAGGAGGTGCTTAACCTTGAAAAAAAATATTGACTGTGAACCTCAGGAGGTCAAACTAATTATTAAATTTTCAGTTTTTCCCTGGTTTTTGTAACATTTCTAGCAATAAAAAAAAAAGAACCAGGAGAGAATAAAATATATGATATATCCATTTTACACGGGGGAAAAAAACCCAAGTGGGTAAAATGGACATTAATATTATAAAAATGATTCATTATTAAATAATAGATTTATTTACATTTATATTAAAAAAGTCAAAATAGTTTTTAAACCCGAAAAACTTTTTAAGTTTTAGAAAATTAAACAGGATTGAACTAAATGGACAAAATGAATAATCAAAATTAAACTGACTATAAAAATATGCCATTATTATTAGTATGTAAGTGAGTGAGTGAGTAAATAAAATGTATAATAATATATAGTAATTAATAATACTGTAAATATATATAAAATATTAATTACATTAATATTATATTAAAATACAGTATTATACAATAGTAAAAAAAAATAAATGGACAAAATGAACAATCAAAAAAGTTAATTAATAATAAATAATTATTATAAAATAGTTATAAAAATATTTGATGTGTTTAAAACTAGCTATGTTGTTTTATTTAGTTTAGATCTCACAACAAAATACATGGAATTTGTCCCTCTAATGCTTTACAAAAAGTAACAGGATAGTGAATTGTACTAGCAAAAAGCGCAGTGGAAAATGGCAGCAGTTTTGTGACCTTCTGTGTTATCGCTCAGTGCGAGGAGATGGCTTGGCATCTCATCCAGACGTGTCATTGCTGTCTGATGGGTGACTTTGCAGCATGCATCTCCCTGCCTCCATCTCTCTCTCTCTCAGATGTGTTGAACAGTGTCTGTGAGCTTTATTCTGTCCCTGTGAGCCAGTGACAGTAAAGGCCTCAGGAGGGACTTTTAACAAACCAGTGCCACTTTGTATGCTAGAAGACGTCACTCAAGCAAAGGCTTGGAATGCTGAATCAGCAGCACAGCATGCAGTGAACCCATCCTCACTCATTTGCCTCTGCGCTATAGTCTGTCAGAACGGATCCTGGGCAGTTGGACTCCTTGATTCGACTGCCACGGCTCTGTGCAGAGCTCTCTGGACAGTGAAATCAAGGTGCTATGCAAATAGGGCTCATTTGGAGCATCAATGAAGTTAATCAAGCTTTAATTAAGCTTTCAATTTGGGTCAGTGAGGCAATGAACAATTTGCTGCCCTCTGAGCTTCATAGCAGTGGGTTGAACCAAGGTG
This sequence comes from Onychostoma macrolepis, assembly GCF_012432095.1. Classification (NCBI taxonomy): domain Eukaryota; kingdom Metazoa; phylum Chordata; class Actinopteri; order Cypriniformes; family Cyprinidae; genus Onychostoma; species Onychostoma macrolepis. The sequence continues at coordinate 26,968,013 of NC_081158.1, read as the reverse complement.
ATTGCTGATAAGCAGTGTTGGGCACGTTACTTTAAAAAAGTAATTAGTTATAGTTACTAGTTACTTCTCACAAATAGTAACTGAGTTACATCATTATAAAAGTAACTAATTACCAGGGAAAGTAACTATTGTTACACTTTGTTTTTGTTTTTTTATTCAAATGTCAAATAACTTGGATGCCCCCAATATTAAATGTGTTAAATTCATGAAATGGACACTAAATAGAATAAATTATTATTATAAAACATTGTACATTAATCTATACTATTTTTCTGCTGACACTTAGCATCAGTCAGTCAAGCATTATAATATGATATTATGATAATTTAGCATTATATGATGATAGAACTTTAGTAATTAGAATATCCAAGTATGAATGCATAATGAATGCACAAATGCAGAATGTTGACTGAACTTCGGACAGGTGGTGGTGCTTAAGATATTGTTTGTCATTTAGTGGTTCTATAAAAAAGAGGGAAAAATAAGATAACAAAACTACTACGAATTCTACTACTAATAACATTATAAAACGCACTAAGGATTAATGAGCTGCTGGGTTCATGAATATTAATCACATTGTCTGCATTCGCTCGAATTGATTTGCTGAAATCAAAACAGGGATGATAATTGGTGAGCGCCAGCCAATGAGATTGTCGTTCCGCCGACTAACAGAGACCCCGGCAGTTCTTAAAAGCTGAAGAATTCCAAAGGAACTCCGTTATTTTGACAGGAAAATACAACAAAGAATATCGTTTACATGTAGCACGTCAATTCTGCCTGTTATGAAAGACTCTCTTGCTCTGTATTTTTCTATGCGTGTGTGAGACAACGCGATGGCAAGTCGTGCGCTAGAGTTTATGGTATGTCTCAGCTACACTGCGCATCCATTCAGATGAACTGAAAAAGAAAATAATATTATAATAAATTATAGTAACGCTGCATTTTATTGTCAGTAAAGGTAACGGCGTTGTAACGGGGGAAACAGTAATTCGTTTGATTACTCGTTACTGAAAAAAATAATGCCATTAGTAACGCCGTTTATTAATAACGCCGTTATTCCCATCACTGCTGATAAGCTGCTAATATTCAGTCGCATTTTTGGGCAATTATCAATTTAAAACTGATACGATTTCAAGCATTTTAGAAAAAGGTCATGAAAAACATGATCTTAAAAAAAGTCAAGCGTGTCCAAATTAGTGGGGCTTTTTTTTTTTTTAGTTATTTTATTATTTATAGAGTCTTGTAGTTTTTTTTCTTCCATATTTTTAATTAATTTATTTTATATTTTCAGTTTTAATTTTAGTTTAAGTTTTAGTATTTTTCTTATTTGCTCTTTTAATTTTTATTTATATTTTTAAGTTTTTTAAGGTTTCATCTAAGAAAGTTTTAGTAATTTTTTGTAATTTTGTTATGTGATTGTGTATCTATCTATCTAATTTAAAGTTTTTTTTAAGTTTAGGTTTATATCTAATATCTATGGTATATTTAGCTTTAATTTAAATACTGAAATTTTTCAAAGTTTTACTTTTTGTTTTACTTAACACTTAACAGGCAGCTGGTTTCCCAACATGACCAGATGAAAATTAGCAGACTAGCCTGACTGGGTTAGGAGACAAACCAGCAAACCTGCTTAGGCTGGTCTAAGGTGTTTTTTTAAAAGGAATACAAACTATTTACAGGACGAAAGCATATGTCTGCTGCATTTGCCTTTGCCTTTTTAATGGCAAATATTGTCTATTATGATATGATCCCACTCTAGTGTGCTGCTCTGACTAAGCGTGTTTCATGAGTTAGAGTAAAATCATAGCTGAGGAAAAACTCAATACAGCTATTACAGACCCTTTATGAAATCATTTTTCTAAACAAACGGCGTCTTTGAGGGGCCATGCACATGCTCGTGGCAGTAAAACTGAAAATAAATTTGTGTAATAGATGAGATGCTCTGTTTCTGTGCGGCAGGTGTATTTGCCAAACACAAGTGGTGAGCAACGCGGTAGGAGAAGCTATTAACCGTGATGTTCAGAACAAATGCAGCCAAGTCATAGTAAATTAAACACTTCAAAGTCAGATAAAAAATGGACAGTTAAATTACAGTTAAAAAGTGTTTTGCCATTTTAAAAGACAGTCTCAAATCCCAGTTAAATGAGACAACTAAGCAAGCCATTTGTTAAGGGATTTCATATCTGTGGCGCTACTAAAACCTCGCTATGTTCATTCAAACAATTTGAAATGTCAACCTCTGGCTCAACCGCTGACATAATTTCAGGACAAGAAAGATGAGGCATTAGAAGTGCTTTGGAGACCTGTTTGGAAACAATCATTATTGTAATTCTAATGGTGCCACAGTGTTATGTTAGTATTATTTATATACGTTCAGGAGAAAATGCGCGCATGCTGAACGTAAACAACACTGATTACGTTCTGGGGAATGCGCACACATGCATCGTGATACTCTCAAAATAAGACGGTAACTCGGGGGGAGAAGAATTGTTGAATAAATTGTTATTTTTGATTTCTTTGCGCACAAAAAGTATTCTCGTAGCTTCGAGAGCTTCAAGTTGAGCCACTGATGTCACATGGGCTGTTTTACCGATGTCCTTGCTACGTTTCTGGGTCAAGGAACATTGCAGTTGCATTGCAGTCTATGCAGGGTCAGAGAGCTGCCAGATTTCATCAATAATATCTTGATTTGTGTTCTGAAGATGAACGAAGGTCTTGCGGGTTTGGAACGACATGAGGGTGAGTAATGAATGACAGAATTTTCATTTTGGGGTGAACTATCCCTTTAAACCTGCATTGCATATATTTAATTGAATCATAGCCTTTGTGAATTCACAATAGCATTATGCTTTATTACGATTTTTAAATGGGATTAATATATCATGCAGCCTTGGAAAATGGTCTAATAATGCATTTCATGGATTCTTGTCCATGGAATGCGCCACTTTTGTTATTTTGCCGGTTACTCGACACAGGCAAAATGCAATTGAGGATTTATTTATTTTATTTTTTTATAATCAAGTACTCAAATTGAATCGAGGAATTTTGACAGCCCTATTATATTAATTAATATCTTAAATTAATTTTATTTTTAGATAAGGTTTTCTACAGCATGTGTCCAAACTCCACTTCCTCTAACATCTACAGCAAATAACCAAGCAGCAACAAAAAGCAAACTGAAAAACAAGTCGGCTACTGAAAGTTAGCGTGAACGCGGTCAGCAGTGTGGGCAGCTGATTAACCATTTTTCCAGTGCCAACATTTGCTTATTGGTCTTGTTGACAAAGCCCGCAGATAACAACCCCACGCGGTATGAAAGCGTGGTCGGGTAATTATCTCCGGCAGAGGCGGCGACTGCGACGGCGACACTGCTCGGTTGAAGGATATGAAATATCTTTCAGGATCTAATTACTGGGTAGCCAGAGGTGTAATTTCCCTCTTTCGCTTGGCGTCTTCAGATATGGGAAGAGAATGCTGAATGTGTTCACTTCAGGTAAGTGCTATCACACTCGCTGATCTTATTCAGATTCAGAGCCCAGCCGTGTAGAGGAAAAGCAGGAAGGATAGGAACCATGTGCAAGAGGTCTGAAGGTACAGATAAAGCCAGACTATCATAGCAGAGACGGGAAGAATAATAGACGTATGGCCTTTCTTTAATACCAAGCGACCTCTACGCATTTATGTTGGAGTTTTATTGCTTTCGTTGCTTTCAGCGGCTTGACCAAGTTTCTCTTTGCACAATTGCATGCGCTTAGCATAATGTGGCATTTATAAAGGTTTGTTTCTGAATTACCGTGGGCGGTACTTTCAACCTCCTGACTTCTGTTTTGCACAACGAATGGCAAAGGCAGCTATAAAGATTTGAAAGCTAATATTAAAGTCAAGACAAGTCTTCGGCCAGAGCCTGCATGGAGGTGCTGATACATTAGAGAAGTTTTACAGGAAATCAATAACCAAGCCTTATTCTGTTTACTTCAGCCATTCTGATAAAAACGAAAGGTTTTAAAGAATGAATCAAAGTGGAACTAGCCAAAGATTGATGGTAAATCTCTTGTAGAGAGGATAAAAACCTATGAAGAACATCTACTTATTCAATGTACTATACAGAGCAATAAAGAAGGTCTTTGTGGTATTTGAAGGATGGCAAAGTACTAAAAATAGTACTTTAAAATGTGTCTCAAGACCCTTTTCCTTTCAGTTGCATTCCATAAAGCTATTTGAAAAGAATGCATCTAACTGCATGTGAAAGCTTTCAAGCTTCAAAAAGGATGCGGAAGCACAATAAAAGCATCATAGAAGTGGTCCATACAATGGACTGGGTGAGTAATTCGAATGGAATTGAAGTAGCTATTCATTGGAAGGAAAGTTGTTTTGAGTTAGATTTGAATGATCCAGTTTACAAAACCGATTAATTCATTCTCAAAATTATTTCATTTCTTGAGACGACTCAGTGATCCAGTTGCAGCAATTAACTCCTCACTGGAGGTGAAGATCAGTGAATAATGAGATGAATCAAGTCGATGTCTTGCTCACAAAGCTGTCACTTTTATGGTGCTTTTGCATTCAGTTTGAAGCCACAGAAGAAAGTAAGCCATAAAAATAGTGTTAATTTAGTCTTAGTCTGATGTCAAGTTTACTTTTTAGTTGTCATATTTTGTCAACCTTGTCCTGTTTTTGTTTAGTTTTGTTCAGGTATTGCACTTTCACCAATAAGCACAAAGCAACAGAATGTGAACTCATACACATGGTTTATTTTACCTCATCTAGTGTAGTGATTTATTATAGGCTATTTAATATATAAATGAATATCAATGACTTATATATGCACTCTCTCTGTCTACATAATGAAAACTGGTAAAACGGTGAAATTCCTAATAGTAATTCCAATAATTCCAAATTGGAGAATACACACAGAATACACTGAATTACACTTTCATTTAAGCCGAATCTCTCACATGGAGATCTCTGAACTTCAGCTTACTGGTTTGTCAGTGTTTGGATCATCATCTACACTTCTGTAATGAAGAGTGAGCGCATGCACATGGTTGCCAGATTGCAGAAAATGTATCCTTTTAACAGAGAAGTTCTGATTTGGGGATTTGAACTCTTCTTATCTGGCAACCGCACACATGAAAGCTCTCATAGTAGAAACATGTACAGTAGTCTGCAATAATATTTTGTTTCCTTTTTTTCGTTGAAAATAAAAAGGAGATTTTTGTATAGTTTTTATTTTTAAAAAAAGTCTCGGCTCGTCTTTTATTGTCAACGATATTGCATGTAGTTATAGTCATAGTTAGCGTTTATTGACCTTATTGTCATCTTGTCATTGTCTTGATTTAGTCGTGGGAAAGAAGCCTGTCAAAGAACATTTTTTTGTCATAGTTTTCATTAATGAAATGAACATAACATAAAAATTTGGAATGACATGGGGTGAGTAAATTAATTTACATTTTTGGGTGAACTATCCCTTTAAGAATGAGGCCTCTTTTTGAATTGTGTGGAATGTTTTGTTCTTGATCGAAAGATCGATCCCTATTAGGTATCAGAACATTCAACACGACTGCATCAAACATACTTGAGCTCTTGTAGTCTTTCTTCTTCAGTTTGCGTCTCATCATGGTGCCGCGGGGACTTGTGGGATACATGGTGCGAGGCAGCGTGTTCATGTTGAGTGAGCTCAGACTGTAGGCACTCATGGAGGTGGGAGAGAAGGATGAACCCAGAGCTGTGTAGGAAAAAGAGAGAGGAATGTTTTAGCAAAACTCTCATTATCAACTCTCAATGACTCATTTCAAAACCTCGTATATTTAGTATATAAAGTTCAATTTTGCTTTGTAGAATGCTTCTGTTTTACATTTTTTCCTCATTTAAAACAACAATTTGAGCAAAAATCCAACATAAACTTCACAATGTCTTAGTATTTGGTATGTCTCTCTTGATCATGATCATGATCATCATCTTCAGCATGATTTGATATGATCCAAAGAACATCTTGAGTTTCTTTGGAAGAACAACATCTGACCATCTGTACAAAATCACATGATCAATCTCACAAATCTACCTAGATTAGTGACCTAGAGTTTATTCATTTGATGTTTTAACCATGTTTAAACCCCATATTTTCAACTGAACTTTCGAACCCCACTGTATCTTAACATTTTCTAATAACAGGTGCAGGAAACGAGAACCATGGTTTGTCACCAGTCGAGGAAATGCACAAAACAACTCATTAAAGCTCTACAGACTGCGCCCTCATCTTTGACACTGCGTGAACGATGGTAAATCTTCAAAGCACATCTCTAAAAATACTCCCCAATGCCTAAAAGCCACTTCTTATCACAGAACAATGGCTAAGAACCAAATCACAGTTCATACTGATCAGATAAAGAGCTTCAAAGCAGTTTTTAGCACTTGCAAAAAAAAAAAAAACTGGCAGAATGTTACTACTCCAAAAGAAATATGTTTTATTTGGCTGGGACACTGGCGACGCTGAAAACATGGCAGGATTAGAGCAGATTACAGTCTTATTTCTACAGTTTGTCTGCTCTTGGCAAATGAAAGGACATTCTGCTTTCCTCTCTCTCTATTTTTTTTTAAAAGCCATTAAACCATGTACAGCTTTAAGAGCCATAATGAGGCCTTCTGGTCCACTTGTGTATTGTATAGGATGAGCTTTTCCTAATCCAAACATTAAGGAGTTAATGTCCAGCAAATGCGGCCTAATTTGTCTTTAGGGAAAAAGAAAACAGCGGCTTAACCAATACAACTCTCAGGGGAGTTTTGCTCTTTCACGCAAATCAAGGACACATCTTCCAGAGATGGAAAAAGCCTTTGAACTCCCATAACCAAGGGGGATATATAATCCAGGAATAAAAAAGGAGACTGTGACTAAAAAGTATTGATGGAATGACAGTAAATTATGTGAAGCCACCAGCACTGAAGTGCCCGCGGCATCTTTACGACCCTCCTGAATGGAGAATTTGAGACATGACTGTGAAGGTGAGAAAAGGTGCCGCAAGCGATTTTAGCAGTGTTGCAAACTTTGCAAAATTCAATCATACGTGTGATATAAGTGAAAAGCAGTTCAGACGCTTGAGGTTTAAAGGTCGCTGTACCATTGGTTGCTACAGGGGTTTTTAAACTGCAGTCAGCAAAATGTTTAGGGGTCTGCAAAAACAATTTTTTTTTAGGGTTGTCAGAATTCATATGCAAGTTTAAATTAGCTAAATTAACTATATATACACACACACATATCAATTATATCTAATTTTTTAGATTAATTATATATGTTTACTAAAATATTAAAACAAAATCTAATAAATGTAAAAAAATCTAATAAATATTTAAAAAAGAAAAATATAAAAACTTTATTTAAAAGTTTATACAGCTACAGTACTATTCCTCTAAAAGTGTGTAGAAAACAACATTGTCTTTATAGCATGAAAGTATATTATGACGTTTTATCACATAAAATTGGTATAAATTGGTCTTTATAGATGAAATTATATGTCTGTTATATTTTAAGAAAGGAGTTCTTCACAAGTTGATCAACCCACTTTGGGGTCCTTGGCATCAAAACGTGTAATTGCTCACTTACATAAAGCTAAACTACACTAAACTTTGCTTTCTTAAACAATCTGTTACGTTTCCTCTAATTGCCAACTCTCGTTGAAAGTGAACAACTTCCAGTTGATTTAATGCTGCAAACCGTTGTCAGTGTAAACGAACAAGCACAGGTCATCTCTAACTGCCTCACAGTGCCCTTGAAGCGCTCAGAGCACCAACAAAAGAGATCGATAAAGCCCTGATGGCTGGAATTTATAGTAATGAGTCTGTATAATCAAATCAGACTCTGTAAGGCCACTGAAAGAGGAAAAGCATGACCTAAAACATAAATGAGAAGTGCTTTTGTGGCGAATGACAATCCTCCAATCTTATCAGCCAATTAGAGAGGGAATCTAAGGCCTCGGGATATCAATTATCATTGACTACATGTCCCAGAATGTATTTGAGACTTTGAATTCCACCCATGACCGCACAGGGAGAAACGGTCAGGTCACGTTGCGAGAATGTCAATAGTGCAATATCGCTTCCTTAACAAGGATTATGTTACACATCCCCCAAAGAATGGCACCACAAAGGTGTCCTCTGGATTCACTGTGTATCTTCTGCACAACAAAAACCACACAAGTCTCCCTGAATGGCTCGGCGCTCGTCTGGCTTTGTACAGAGACTCTGAGCTTTTCCGTAATGTGCTCTCGCCTCTGGTAGAATAGAGCTCAGCTACACCCACAGATGGAGAATAAAGGCCAGATATAATACGGAGGAAGAGAGAGAAAAACTGTCTTTAGCCTCAGCATAGTTTAGAGACAAGGAAACAGCCGGGGAACAAATTAGTTCTGCTCTGTTTTCCAAAAAGATCAAATAAAATACACTAAAAAAGACAAAAACAAAAACAGACTTATCAAATAAAGCACAAAGGAGACATTCGAAAGAATGCAGTCCTGTATTGCATATCACATTCCCCTGGACGCCAAGGTTGTGGGTTCGATTCCCCCAAAATATATGACTTAAACTGATTAAAAAAATGTATGTGTGTGTTTCTCTGTTTGTGTGTAAGTTGCTTTGTAAAATACCAAAAAATAATAATATATAAAATAAAGAAGTGCAATCATTATTTAAATATAACTTTACATCGTTCATCTTCAGCAATGTTACTGAATCTTCACTACCTTTGGATGTCGCTGCTCATTTGCAAAAGTTGAATACTGTCCAACTGGGCAACAGTTTTTTTTTGCTCATGTGGCATTAAATAGCCAAATCTCATTGAAAATATATGAGACTTGAGTTTTTATTAAACAATGAAAATGAAAATCAACCTGGTAATATGGAAATTATAAAGCCAAAACCCATAAAAGAATGGAACAAATCAGTTTATCAGTGATACAAGGAGTGATACAAGAGGATGAGGATGAAGGAGAAGGGAAGGAACATTACGGGGGTTGTTTGGAGAGGTTTTCTGCTTGTTCTGGCTGCGGGACTGGTCGGGGTGGTAGGTGTTATAGTGTTGATAGGGAAGGAAGTTGCTGTTGTTGTTGGTTCCGGATTCCCAGGGCAATGGCCGGTTACTCCTCTGCACCTTGACTGACCACACGGAGAGGACAGAGAGAGGGAGGACGTGAGCAGGAAGAAACATACAACACCACACAAATGCCAGTGTACAACAGATATAAGATAAAACATACAAGGAGAGACATTTTTCAAACTGCGATTAAACCTGGAACAAAAATACTATGGTTAAAAATAAGCCTAGTTTAACACTGTTTAATGAAGGGTTATTTTGTCTGCATTGTGATTGGGCTTTCTTCATACAGGAAGTACAAACATGAACAAAAACAAGCACAAGTAAAACAAGATATATACCAAATATTTGTTGCAAGGATAGTTTACTAAAATGTGAAAAGTTATGCTGTTCCAAACCTGTATGACTTGAAGGAAATGGGTCAAAAAATAAAATTAAATTAAATTTTTGAGGCGAATTATACCTCTAAGAAATGTTCTAGGTCGAAACAACAATGTCACAAATAATGTAGATCTCATCATAAGCACAGGTAAAGAAAAGAGACAAGCACAAGTTATTAATAATAATAATAATAATAATAATAATAGGGAAAATTTGGAGGGATAGTTCATTGTAAAGTTAAAATGTTTGGTGTTCTAAACTTGTATGACTTACTTTCTTCTGCATAACACAAATGAAACATGTTTTAACCATTTAATAAAATCAATGGGACTACAAAATTATAAAATTAAATAAAAAAATAAAATAATATAAAAATGTATCCCTTTAATGAATGTTCTAGGTTGAAGCAACCAGTGTCTCAAATAATGCAAACCTCACCAAAAATTCACCTGCAAGCAACAAAACAGCATCTTCTGAGCCTTTTGGACTTTCATATTGAACAAGCAGACAATATCTGCAGTAGCAGGCACAAAGAATCAAAAAACAAGCACTCACATAGCAAGGTCTTAAATAACCAACAGCTAGTGCTCCCCTCAAAGCGTCCTCGTAGGAATACACAACTATGGTCAGCGGCATTGATCATTTTCTATTTTGGCTCCTTTCTGTTTCACAGTTAATTTTAGCAGTATGTTTGCTGTGTTTTCAAACACACAAGCTGGAAAGAGAGATTACAAAAGCAGTCTGAGAGAGATGAGAGGCAAACTGGAGGGCAACGGCTGCAGAGGCGATTAGACAGGAAAGAGAGTCGGTGAGAGGTGAAGGAGGAGTGTGTTTTTGTGTAAGGCAGGAAACCAGGGATCCATCATCACGATAGCATCAAACAGCAGCACAGGGTTGAAAGACAGTGAAGAATCCACTGAGATCGTAGGTAATCAGGCCTGAACAGATGAGAGCCATTACTTCTACAATTATGTGTGTGTGGGAAATAAAGAGAGAGATTGTTCATAAATCATAGAGAGAAGAGGTGCAAATGAAAATATGATGGGTGTGTTTGCAGGCATTAATGTAGAAACTCTATACCAAGGGTGTCAACAAAAGAAAATAATCATGATTAATCTCAAAATTTTCTCTAATCAATTTCAAGTTTTGATTCACTTAATTGAATTTAAGTTATATAATATATTTGAATGTTGTAAAATATAATTTATACATGGCATACATATTTGGACATATTTAACATGCTCTATAAGCATTTTTTTTTTATATAGTTAATACAATATGTATTCACTATACCAGGGCTGTCAACTATTAAAATATTTACAATAAATCACAATGTTTTCCATTCATTTGAATCATATTTTATGTTTTTTTTTTTTTTTCTTGTATGTTCAAAATTCATTGATTCATTGATTGATTCATATTATGCATATTATAAATAACAATTACACACACACACACACACACACACACACAACTGGTCATCACAGGAATTAATTATCTAATATACTATAAATATATTAAAATATAAAATAATTAAAATATATTAAAACTGTTATTTTCAATTGCAATAATATTTCATAACATTACTGTTTTGGTCAAATAAATTCAGCCTTGATGATCATAAGATAATTTTTAAAATCATAAAAACAATTAGGTTAGTAGTATATATAACATTTTGTCGTATATTGTACACTTTTCTAATATGAATTATATTGTACAAATTATCAACCACATTATACATGTATAGTGTATAAGTGCTTATATACAGAATGTATAATATACACTCTGTAGTGTGCACTTGTAAAATGTACTACAACAAACAACATGCACATGGCAGTCCAGCGAACAGATTGTGTTCAGTGTTTGCATCAGAAACAAGCAGGGACTGGCCTGGAGGGATAATATTTATGTTTTCATCAGTAGATTCAGATGTTTTCAGTGACACACACACTGCCGCCCACGGAAGCCCACCAAACTGATGTCGTGAATGCATGAGTATACGGTGACAAGGTAGAAAGCGTCTATGCACTGCATACGTGTGTTGTGGTGTCAGCCAGCTGTCTGGTGCTGTGATGTTTCCGGCATTAGCCAGCTGTCTGGAGTTTCACAGCGGCTGGCATTTAGATCTGTGTTAGTGAAGAACGCTTCACTGCACTAAATCTGTTTGAGCTGAGGAAATAGACTACACGTCTGTGTGTGTGTGTGAACTGCGTAGTGGACGTGCCTCTGCATAGTAATGCCAGAAGCCTGACATGCCAGAAGACGTGTGCGGCTCTTCACGGGAATCAGGAGTGAGCTCCGTCCATTCAATGTGTTTGGATGGTGCTCTAAACTCAATTTCCTTCCCTTAAGAGCCAATCAAGACGCCTCCCACCAGCTGACCCGAGGGTCACTTCATTGTTTTCTAATGCGGGGCCTCTGAAAACCCCTAACAGTGAGCTACAGGATGCATTAGTATGCTGTGCGGGTTCACTTTTATTTATGTGCTCAGGGCTCAGGGTTTATTCCATGTTCTTATTAAGTTCATAGCATATTGGTCGCACAGCCACTGACCTTGTGGACGTTCTGCAAAATAATTCAATTTGTCAATATGATTTGTTTTTTTTACTCAGTGAAGGGCATAAGCAGAACATCTGTACGGTACATATATGATGTGTTTTTGACCAAAGAGATCAGTAAACTACTCTAATAAAATATTAATAAAAAAGTATTAAAGGGGACATCGGATGCCCATTTTCTGCAAGTTGGTATGACTCTTTAGACTCTGCAACATACTTTGGTTAAAATTCCTCAATGGTCGTGCAAAACCTTGTTAAAAACAACTCTGTTCACAGCAACCCGTTTCGGTGCATGGCTCTTTAAATGATAATGAGATACTGCTCACCCCACCCCTCTCTTCCATTTTTTGGTGTATTTTGTGGTGCTTTACCTTCAAAAACAAAGCTAATTCACTGCGCCTTCATTGCCTCTCGTGTCAAGAGAAAATGAAGACTCTTACAGTATGTTCACTTTTACATCCAATGACAAAACACCCACATTGCTTATGAGAGATTGTTGTTGCTACAGCTGCTCAAGCACGGAGAAAATGGCGGACAGCGTGCAACTGGCTGAGGGCGGAAATATGCTAATACAGGACAGTCCGTCAGAAATCGTGGGTGGTGCCTAGAAAATCACAACGGCTTGAAAATTGAGACTGTTTAGGTTTTTGGGCATCAACAAAGGAGTGAATGGTTTTTTATCATGGTTCAGGTGTGTGGTTGTGCGCTAAGACACATTTATATGCAAACACCATGTAAGTGAATTTTGTATCCTATGTCCCCTTTAAGTACTCTTTTTCAGTTTTACTTGATTAAAAATACAAAAGTATTTCATTTTTTATGTATTTAAGTATTAAAAGTACTGATCGCTGAATGTTTAATTTGTAATTTTAACTTATAAACTTGAATATTTAATTATTTTAAATTATATTTTATATAATCCTTCTGCTCAAAATACACTATTAAAGAATTAAATATATCGAGTAGTATTGTTAAAAGTGTTCGTCTTGTTGCTCAGAGTGCTAATTGAAGAAAAGTGTTCGTATTGTTGCAAGTCAATTGTTTTGTACATTGTAATGGATGCAAGATAATTAACAGGTAAGAATAAAATATTTTTATGTGCTGAAAAGATATGTAATTAGTGATACGATTGTACATTATGTCATTTAATCTATGTCTTGTCTGAAGTTCGTCTAGGCTCACAGTCATTTGTTAGGAACCATGCTTTGCGGAAGCTTTGCGTTTAAATATTTCAACTCAATCAATCAATCAAAATATCAATATTTTGTGTATAGTTAGTTACTTATGTGGCAAGTAGGCACGTAATAAGCAGGATAATGTTCATCCAGCTGGTTTTTATCATAGAATAAACCCCTTCAGGGTGATGCAGGACTCCTGATCACCCAGTCTGGGTTTATTCTGCGATAACAACCAGCTGGATTGTACATTATCCCTTACTTGTAACATGTTAAGACTCTATTCTGGTCATTCTTGCCTGGCTGTGCTCTAGTGTGGCCTTCCACATCTTTGTGCTATACATCTAGTCCTATCAGGAAGTACAGCAGCGTTTAAGCCTTTGTCTCTGCGTTTGAACGTTAGCTTCCTGCTCCTGATAAGATGTGACAGGGCACACATTGGACGTCATAAGAACGCATTCTCTGTAAGAAGCATCGTTGCTCGAAACTTTTGACGTCAAATCTTGTTATCATAGCATTTGGTGGCGCACAGCCTAATAAAAATCTGTCAAGTGATAAGAACGAGCGTTTGAACACCACATAACCCCTGACAACCTGAGACACAAGGCAAAGATGCACTATCCTCTCATGGTCCTGTCTGCATTACAGATATCTCCGCAGGAAAGATGCTTAAATATCGTTAAGATAACCGTCACAGCTGGCCTTTCACTGAGATGTCAAACGCTGCATTCAGACAATCTACTGTATCTAGGAACTACAGGGTTGATATCAAACACACACAGGAATTATGGTAGGCATCAATTATGCATATGCCATCATTTTCAATAAATCGATTAACTCGTTAAGGGGATATCTCTGCTCTCTCCTCAGAGCATTGAGGTTTGAAGAGCTACGGCGATCTAAGATGCACAACATATATCATTTCAGAGAACAGATCTCATTAATAATTGTGACCAAAAATAAAATGCTGAGTGAGTAAAACTGTACTTCTCTAAATAAATATGCACTTATCCACTTCGTTTTCCAATCTGCTTCACTTTAGTGGTCTTGCGCTCTAGAGAAAGCCTTAATAGAGTGTTTTAAGGGTGTATAAAGAGCCAAATCAGTTTGAAATTAAGCAAGGATACAGTGAATTGCCTCTCCTATATGCTTATAATACACTATCCCCATTAAAATCAATGGATTTGATGTGTTTTAGATGTAAATTCTGGTCCAGAGTGAGTGTGTGTGGGTTTCTTACCATGTTCAGGTCCTTTGAGGGCCAGCCTTGTCTGGTGGTGGGGCAGAATCTCCATTTTAACGTGTTCAGAAGCGCTAGCTAGCAGCTGGGTGGCCTCGGCCAGTGTGCAATACTCCATACTTGTGCCATCCACCGAGAGGATGTGATCACCTGCATGCAGTGCACCACACCTGCAAAAGCAATAAAATCAGATTCCTATTCTTCCAGCTCTAAACATCCACTGAATTGCAGTTCTTCTCAATTATCTACTACAATTATCATGATCTAATATCATGGCTTTCAGTAGTCCAACATTTTTTGTGATCATTATATAACCAAGTACTTTCATTTTAAATTAGGGAAATATATATACCATATTTCACACATATACATATATATACATATACATATATATACATATATATATACACACACACACACACACACATACATATATATATATATACACACACACACACATATATATATATACATATATATACACACACACACACACACATACATATATATATATATACACACACACACATATATATATATATATATATATATATATATATATATATATATATATATATATATATATATATATATATATATATATATATATATATATATATATATATATATATATATATATATATATATATACATATATATATATATATATATATATATATATATATATATATATATATATATATATATATATATATATATATATACAGAAATGCACATAATGGTTCCAAACTGGGCATCTAAACTGGCACCCTGTTGATGGAAAAGGGGTTTAAGGTGTATTTATAATTCCCACCCAATGTTTCTCCCAAGAGCAAACTCTTGAATCATCTTCAAAGTGCTAATCTGTTCTGATGGAAAGGTTTTCACTTGCTCAGCACTCCACCACCCTTATTATTGTTCCAGGCCTTTCTGCTGGCGTGAAGGCTAGATGAGTTATTGAATTTCTATAATTAGTTGCTAAGCTTTATGCATTTCAAACTTTGAAAATTTCACAAGCAGGCATCAGGTTCCTGCAGTGCACATTTCTCTCCTCTCGATGCATTGATCTGGCTCACAGAACAATGGAAACATGATGAGCAATGATGCTTCTTTCATAAGGAGCCGAAACGGTTGCCTTCCTATGCATGTGGGAAATGATTGCGGCTGTAATTACCTATCGGCGATGCTGGCTGGTTTGACCTTGTCAATGATGATGACCTGCTTATTGCAGTACATGGAGGTAGAGAGAGCCAGACCTAAACTGGAGCCCATGGACTTGGCCACCTCCACCAGCAGCGGGCCTGAAGCTGTGGCTACAGAATCTATAAAAGGAGGAAAAAGACAGTGATTACATTCAGAAAATGGACATTATAGGGGTGCAAAGTGGCTCATAACCTGTGGCAGAGCTTGCCTTTTTGGTATATTAATGCAAATCTGAAACTTTGGGTTAGGTGTAGACTCCAGAAATTGGATAAAGCCTAAATCAAAAAGCTGCACAGAGGAAACTGAAACTGTGGTCTGAAATCATTCATGATACAGTATCTCACAGAAGCGAGTACACCCCTCACATTTTTGTAAATATTTTATTATATCTTTTCATGTGACAACACTGAAGAAATGACACTTTGCTACAATGTAAAGTAGTGAGTGTACAGCTTCAAAATAACTCAACACACAGCCATTAATGTCTAAACCGCTGGCCACAAACGTGAGTACACCCCTAAGTGAAAATGTCCAAATTGGGCCCAAAGTGTCAATATTTTGTGTGGCCACCATTATTTTCCAGCACTGCCTTAACCCTCTTGGGCACTGAGTTCACCAGAGCTTCACAGGTTGCCACTGGAGTCCTCTTCCACTCCTCCATGACGACATCACGGAGCTGGTGGATGTTAGAGACCTTGCGCTCCTCCACCTTCCGTTTGAGGATGCCCCAAAGATTACCTTTACCCTCAGCTTCTTTAGCAAGGCAGTGGTCATCTTGGAGGTGTGTTTAGGTCGTTATCATGTTGGAATACTGCCCTGCGGCCCAGTCTCCGAAGGGAGGGGATCATGCTCTGCTTCAGTATGTCACAGTACATGTTGTCATTCATGGTTCCCTCAATGAACTGTAGCTCCCCAGTGCTGGCAGCACTCATGCAGCCCCAGACCATGACACTCCCACCACCATGCTTGACTGTAGGCAAGACACACTTGTCTTTGTACTCCTCACATGGTTGCCGCCACACACGCTTGACACCATCTGAACCAAATAAATGTATCTTGGTCTCATCAGACCACAGGACATGGTTCCAGTAATCCATGTCCTTAGTCTGCTTGTCTTCAGCAAACTGTTTGCGGGCTTTCTTGTGTATCATCTTTAGAAGAGGCTTCCTTCTGGGATGACAGCCATGCAGACCAATTTGATACAGTGTGCGGCGTATGGTCTGAGCACTGACAGGCTAACCCCCCACCCCTTCAACCTCTGCAGCAATGCTGGCAGCACTCATACGTCTATTTTCCAAACACAACCTCTGGAAATGACGCTGAGCACGTGCACTCAACTTCTTTGGTCGACCATGGCGAGGCCTGTTCTGAGTGGAACCTGTCCTGTTAAACCGCTGTATGGTCTTGGCCACCATGCTGCAGCTCAGTTTCAGGGTCTTGGTAATCTTCTTATAGCCTACGCCATCTTTATATGGAGCAACAATTCTTTTTTTCAGATACTCAGAGAGTTCTTTGCCATGAGGTGCCATGCTGAACTTCCAGTGACCAGTATGAGAGAGTGAGAGCGATAACACCAAATTTAACACACCTGCTCCCCATTCACACCTGAGACCTAGTAACACTAACGAGTCACATGACCCCGGGGAGAGAAAATGGCCAATTGGGCCCAATTTGGACATTTTCACTTAGGGGTGTACTCACTTTTGTGACCAGCGGTTTAGACATTAATGGCTGTGTGTTGAGGGGACAGCAAATGTACACTGTTATACAAGCTGTACACTCACTACTTTACATTGTAGCAAAGTGCCATTTCTTCAATGTTGTCATATGAAAAGATATAAAATATTTACAAAAATGTGAGGGGTGTACTCACTTCTGTGAGATACTGTATATATATACACATATATATTAGTGCTGTCAATCAATTAAAAAAATTTAAAAATTAAAAAAATGCGAAATTAAATCGCATTTTTTTTTTTTTTAAATGACTTTATGACTGAAGGCCAGTATCACTGATACCAATACTGATTTCCCTAAAATAAAATAAAAAAATCCCCCCTAATGTTTAACCATTGACTATAGCCATACAACATTACATTATAATTAAGATTATTTTATAATTAATCTATTTTATCTTTTATTAGACTTTAAAAATAACTTCTAATTTAGAGCACAAGACTTAGAACATTATTTTTCTCAAAATAGTATTAAACAGCATTATAAGTTGTAGCATTTGGACCAATCAGACACACAATTTTCATTTGATTTAACAAATCAATTAGTTATTAGATTAACAAATAATCACAGACCCCTCACCCAATACACATACTGGGTGCCCGTATGCCTGTGAATGACTCCAGGCCCCCGGTTCCATGGCAACAATCTGATAACACTAGTTTTATTTCTCAAAAGGAATGCGGGCAGAGCAACACATTATGCCATATAAATGGACTCTTCTCTAATTAATTCATAGAAAAACCTTTCTTTGAATGAACACATATCTTCAGGTCATTGTGTATATTATTACTGTTCTTGTATATGTTCTTGTGTGTTGTATACTGTTTTATGCATACTTATGATAGATCACTAGTTAATATCACCTCACTTATACCATGTTTGGTCTCTATCAATTTGTCTTCGGATGATCTAATTGAAAGTGAATATTACATGTTGATACCTATGCAACATATTAGTGTCCTAAGAATCTTCAGTAGTTTGTGCATTAACCCCAGATGAATTACCTATGCAAATTACCATGTTCAGAGACAAAGAGTCATAAACTTTCCCTCCAAAAGTTCAAGACACCATTGGCTCTTTGACACCCCAGAGGTGTGACCTCTATAGCAGATAAAGCTCTCACATCAGTGACGCCACCCAGTTTGCGGTTCTTTCAGATACTGAGAAGATGAGGATTGTGAACTAGAAGTCTTCTGTACCTTAAGTTTGAGCCAGGCTTCGGCCTTGACTTTCCATTCAACCAAGATCCTCGGAGCTCAGCAGATCTCTTTCTTAGCTCTTTTTCACTTTCTACCTGGGAAGAAACTCCCAATCACCATCGAGTCAGGGCATCTTTGGAATTCATCACTCTTCAAACCGGAAGAACATGATCTCAAGTCCAAAATCTTGAAACCATCAAAACTTTCATCCGAGACTGCATCCGGACACTTGTCAACGACAAAGGCAATGCAAGTATCGTACATTTAACTAAATTTAAAAAAAGGTTTAGTATAAGCTATAGACCCCGTTATAAAGGCGGTGATGGTTTTACTCAGGTGGTTAACTGACTCTTTCCATAACTGCATTCTCTGGTTTCTCTATTGGCTTCATTCATCCACTTTAGCTCCCCTTTTGTATGTACACGTGAGTGTATGTATGTTTGTTTGTTTGTTTAGATTAGTTATGTGTGTTAGCATCTAGTTAATAAAAGTTGTGTGCACAAATTACATGAGTTTCTGGTTCTGCCTGGCAAATTAATGTCTCTTTACGATTTTGACCCTCGCTACATGCTCTAATGCATTAATAGGAAAGTATTTTCTGTGGCCACGGAAATATCCTTTCTTAGAGTTGATATGAACTTACACTGAACGTTCGCTGGACGAACAGATCAGTTGATGGCCATTTAATTCTGCTACAGTTATTACTGTCAGCCGATATAAATAATTGTAATTAATCATAATTAATTGTAATTATTTATATACATTTACCTTTTCAGCTGATTTGCTACAAAGTAGTATTGTGATTTCTGCTCTGAAAATATTTCTATTTCACAATTTTACTCTCATAATATTATGAATTCTTGAAAAGATTTTTTTTGATGGCAAATTTAGGTGAGTGTGAATACACCTGTGGTTTGTCTGCTACGGCACCTGTGTGAACTTGAACGGATTGCCTTCATACATCTACTAAGAATCACATTTACACCACTATGCTAACAACTTAATTTGATATTTTGCTTCTAATGCAATGTATGAAATTACATACATTTGTAAGTGTGGCTTAAGTGCCCGAAGACCTGGAAGAAAAAAAAAAACATTACGGATGACGGTTATACACCCACACACACATGTACACACACCTCATTACTGTGAACGAGGGTTAGCGGCTGCGGTTAGACCTGTTAAAGTCTAATAGAGGTAATTCAACATCTCAGTTTAGTAATGGACCACACTAAAAGACCTGATTACACCATACGTCTTCAGAGCACGCAGGAAACACCACACGTAAACACGTGTCACATGTCCGCTCTTCCAGCCCGTTCCCAACATGCGCTGATTTCACTTGACACCCATTATAAAGAGAAATAGCTCCTGCTGTTGTGTGTGGAGCGGACAGAAGGAGCAGGCGGTCTTTAGTTAGAGTGGGTGTACAGCTGTCGGCTGTCAGGTGTGTCAACTTCCTCCCTGCGTTCGCGGTAAACATACTTGCTGCCAATGCCAACGCACTGGGGAAACTCCTGCGCTAGTCTAGAAGATGCTGTTTTCGTCTGTAAAGCGGGACTCAAAGTTTCAAACATGTGGTGATGTGTTTATAATGTTAAACAGCAGTGTGAAAGCTCAGGATGGGAACAAGTACCCAAGTAACAAAGAACTGTGATTGTTTTAAAGCATTCAACAATGATCAAGAGTCATGCAAATGTGCCAAAATTGACTAACAGTATGGTGGTATTTTGTTTGAAATATTATAATCTGAACGTAGGAATTCTGCAGGTTTTATGAAGGTAAGTTTAAGACTTAAAGAAAGAGTTTAAGACTCCTTTTTAGGACCAAGTAAAGAAAATGTAAGAAATAAATGGAATGGAACACAATATGGCAATATAACATCTAAATGTCAATGTCTTGTATTAGCCTGTGCTTCAAATTTAAAAATACAACCTCCACCTGATCTCCGTTATACTTTTTAATAAATTTTATGACATGAAAAAATAAGGCTTGAATAGCTATGCTCTCAAACAGTAAAATATGGAAATAACATTTACTGTACCTTCTGATCACACAGCAAAAAATGTTGATCTTCAGTATTTTTGTATTGTTTTCCAGTGTAAATGTCTAAAGACTTGCTTGACAAAATAATTAGTCTTGTTTTATGAGAACTTGATCAAAATAAATTGAAAATAAATTGAGAGGCTCACAAAAATCAACTAAATTCAAAGGGAAAAAGTTTTCACCCTATTGACAGGTATATGTTCTTGTTTTTAGCATAAACACTTGTTCAATTTCTCAGATAAGAGCTCATGTTCAATTTGCATCTCAAGTAAATTTAGGGATGTTTAGATATTTGTATTGGAAAACAAAAAAATACATACACATACATACATATTGCTGTGCATGCAGCATTTAATGACATTTCTTTACCAAATTTAGACTTTCTGCACTGATTTAATACCTTTTTTAGAGCTTAATTTGTGGAAAGGCAAATTAATACTTTTTAAGACCAACAGAACCGCTGAACAGGAAACTGACTGAAAATTGGCTGCCGGGTAGATTGTCTGAGTAGACAAAATGACCAACCTGTACATCTCTTGTGGAACTGTGAGATAGCTTAACATGCTAAATGGGATCCAAGTGATCTCATTGAGCCGCCATGACAGCTGATTATGATTAAACCCCTTTTTCCAGCCCGATTTCCACCTTCACCTTCCTGCCAAGCCTCGCAGACCCACCTGACACCAGCTAAACAACGAGGAACAGACTATCCATTAATAAAACCAGGAGTGGGGAAATTGTTCAATCACATGGGTGCCATCCGGGTGACAGAGGCTTGGTGATTAACGTGCCACCGTTAAACGCATCGCACTGATGAGGGCTTGATCGAGGGGCTCACGAGGAGCGTTTGTGTTGCCATGAAGGGCTGGAGGAGCATGTGGCGATGGGAGGAAGGGTGGTTGTAAATTGTGATGAATGCACAATGCATGCTTGGTCTCTGGCGATTAGTTTTAATCAAACCTCGTTATTGTATGTGTCCACTCGTGCAGAGCTGAGCAGCCATTTTTAGTTCCTTCTCGATGGAAGATTGTGGAGCAGAGCAAGCGGTATCAAATAGATGAGATAATGCTCAATATTATGCAAATGAGATATGAAAAAAGCTGGCCAGCAGCCGATCGCTGAGAGCCAAAGTCAGTGACGTCTGTCATGGACTCATAAATAAAGCTGGCCTCTTTCCGACTATAATTGTGCATATATGAATATTTTATTGGATGCATACTGAAAGCAATCATAGATTATATATTTTATAGAAAGGGAGTGATCACATTTACCACTGTTCAATGATTTTTGAGTCATTTCAAAAGGAATCAATGCAACTGCGAACTTCACATCAGGGTGAAAGATTTTTTTTCTTCACGGATTTCGCAACGGATTCAGGTTGCTCGTGTATTTGCCACATAAAAACAGAAAGCTGTTTCATCAGTTGTTTTTTTTCACTGAAATTTTGCTAATGTGACTAAACGAATGAATAATAAATGAATCATTCTTTTGAGATGGCCTTTTTTAGTGAATCATCAGAACTGGTTTACAAAACAATCTGAACAATTCACTCATAAATCAGACTGAATTGTTCCGAGCGGATTACGAATCAACAACTGACTGACTTATTGAACAGATAATCAACTTTTTTCAAAACATCTGATTCGCAATGAGTTCGTTAACAAACAATGTGATATTAAGAACACTACCTGATAATGCATCAGGACACAATGACGTATGCGGAATCATTTTTTGAAACGGTTCATTGAAATAAACTGTTCAAAAGAGCCGATTTTCAAAAATGCACTTTTCAGTCTTCCACATCAATGAACACACTCTGCACCGAGCAGGAGAGTTGAAAAAAACAGAAAGAAAGAGTCTGAGGTGAAGAGAGAGGGTAGAAAGAGGATATAAATTATTTTAGGTGGGGAGAAAGAGCTTTATTTCAGACAGAAATCCAGGACAGAATAATCTTTAAATTACACAGCAAGACATAAACTGAGAAGGAAAGTGCACTGACCAAAAACACAGTCGAACAGGCACTGTGGGCTTGTTAGCGTTTTATGCTGTTCAGACAGTGCTGTTCAAATAGAAGGGCATATCAGTGCAGTGAAGCAGGATGTGACTTTTCACTGGGCACAGCAGAAAGAGAATCTATCACTTCCGGGTCAGAGCCCAACAAAGACATCGGAAAGATGAGTTACAGCCATGGGCCACTTCAAATATTAGACAATTTCCTTTTCATTTCAGTTCAGCTCACTGACTGCCAACCTCTTTCTTGTTTTTATGCACCTCATTCAGCTCGTTGACACGCTGTCATTTTCCACAGCGTGTTTTCTCTGACATTTACAAATGCTACAAAAACATATCGACATTCAAGAGCTGGATAACATACAAATAATTGTGTGATCTTTTTCAAAATTGCTAAAATGCTACATTCTGTAATTGCTGTTTTCAGTCGATATGTGTTTACAATTACTGTAATGTTCTTCCAGCTGGAACGATTAGACCTCAACAGATGTTCCAGAACACAACAGAACAACTGGTCTTCAACAAACCACGAAGGGCACCTTCTTGACAGTTACGGCATTAAGGAAAACTATTAAAAGTCCTTGAAGGGAACAAAACAGTAACATAATTGTTACTAAAATTGAAATTAAAATCAGAATTTGCAAAACAAAGATAAAACTGAAACTACAAATGTGCACTACACTATAAACAAAAGGAACAAAAAAATAAATAAATAAAATTGGAGATATTTTTTAATTAGTTTAGGTTTTTTAATCTTTATTTTTTGCAAACTCTGGTAATAAGTGTGAGTAAATAGAATTTTAATTAACACTTTTATCAACATCAATTAATTTTGTATAACACCACCACCACACACATATAACAAAATAAAATATATATATTTTTAATTTTCCTAATCTCTCTTCCGCTATATCATTTGTCTAGCAATGTAAATCTATTAATACTGAAATATTACTATAAAAACTGAAAATAAAAATTGCCGCTGTGAGCATGTAAGACATACTGCTGCTGCACGTATAACATATAAAATAGCCCCCATATATAATATACATGAAATTACCCCGTAGCAGATCTATACAGGTGGAGCTGGGGAAGGTGGAGGGTTTCTGCAAGCACTAGCCGAGTATTTGAATGTTGAGCAGCAAGCTCATTGGCTGCTGATACGAAAAGAACCAATCGGCTGTGCCATGTGAATAATGATGTCATTATGTCAGATTGAGTTCGGACTGCACCATCTAGAGTTTCACGACAGAATTTTGGATAAATAATATAGCTATCTCCTTTATGATAAATCTCATCTGTATTTTCCTCATGTAATTATTTGAAGTCTTTTTGGATAAAAATAAATGTGAATTATCTGGGGGCGGAGTGAAGTGGGTGTGTCCTTACCCATGACTGACACATCATACTCTATGAGAAGAGTGGCTTCCTGGCCGCATTGTTTGAGGATGCTCATGGCCTCTGCGTGAGATGCTCCATGCAGACGAATTCCGTCAATACTGAGCAGCCTGTCGCCTGGTTTGATGGTACCTTCCCTGAGAGAGAAAACAAAATACAATGAAGACTGAAATGGCCTATCTGAATTACAGAAGAAATATGCGGTACACAAGAGAGGCACCCAGAGACACAATAGCATTTGTATTGTGTGTCTTCTGCTTGTTTGCTCGTAACAATAAGCCTTTAAAATGCCAGAAAGGTTACAGGCTTTGCAATTCCACACATTCCATCTGTTATCATGGCAGGCAGGTTATGTCTGTGTTCAACACACCAGAGACCTTTCAGAAAGCACAGTAATTCCTAAACTATTAGAGCCAGGAACCGTACTGAAGCTCAATAGATAAAAAAAATAAACTCATGTACCTTTCCGAAGTACTCAAGAATATGGGGAAAATTTGACCATCTCTATAAGAGTGTTTGGTACTTTACATTCTTGAACTGTCTGATGCTCACAGCACTCCAAACAGACATATTCTAGCTGATCTGTCTAGTGCCAATCTGATTGGCTGACATCTTTGCTTTTTTTATCAGTCTCCTTGGAAACAAAGGCGTGTTTATGAGATACGGCTGCAACAGTGATTGTTTTTCAGGAAGAATTAAAAATTAAAAACTGGATTTTCTTAGGTTTTCCTAGGTAGTAGTATCAATTCTTTAGTCAGTTTTATTTACGATAGTTTACTAGCAAGCAAAATAGATATCCATCAGCAGAATGTTAATGGCTTAAAGTTTGGGGTCAGTAAGATGATATACGAGTATCTAAATACTATTATACAAAAATATAAAATGTCTGACAATAAAGACATTACAAACAATTAAGAAATAAATGCTGTTCTTTTGAACTTAACATTACTGTACTTTTGATAAAATAATTGCAGCTTTTGTGAACATATAGTATAAAAATCATACCCACCTTAAACTTTTAAATGGTTGTGCAAGTCTGTGAAATAATCTGTTATTATTTCATTATTATAGTATTATGAGTTTTTTTCCAATATTAGTGGAGGCTGTAATTACTGTGGTACAATTTATTTGCGTTAAAAACAATAGCATGTAAACACAAAGGTAAACTGTGATTAGTCGGTTTGTGAATCTTTCTATTTAAGTCTGGCTATATCAGACTATTGAGCTTTATGTGAGGACAGTTTCAAAAAACATTTTAACCCCGGAATAACAGGGTGCACCACAAGAGGCGAGTTTTGGTTAGAGGCTTGATTTATGACTCAAACGAAATGAAATTTGCTGTTTTTATTTTCCAAGGGGGCCATTCTCTGTGACTGCAAGATGTCAGAGGCCAGTCAATACCAAATTGCAGAGGAACAGAACACAATATTTACCCAGAAAAACAGGAGCCATGCCACTGAACAAAAGAAATGGGAATACTCTCTCGGTAAGAAATGAAATTACCAGTGTGCAAAATGAATATTGATAAGGGTTGTGGGGAAAGGGAGAGACGGGCTGGCGTGTAATGACAGTAATAACAGAGCAGTTCAAACGCCAGAGCGAGTGAAATATCACGCCGGTCCATTTGCAATTCTCAAGCGAGTGCTGAAGTTGCGGGGCAATCTATTCCGGTTCCGAAAGGAACTCCGACTGGGAAACACTATTTTCATCAAGCAATTTCTTGCCATTTCACAAAAATGACTACAGTTCAACTATGCTATACCAGTCAAGATAAAAGCCCAACCCATTACGAGGAAGAAAAACACAGAGAGAAACACACATGTACATGGGTTAAAAATAAGAATTTCACCATTTAATGAAACATGCAAAAATAAAGTCAGTAATTGAAAAATAACAATAAAAACAAGCATCATAATTGCTACTAGTGACTCATTTTTAAACACTTTTCCAAAACCCAGTAAACTGCCTACAGACAAATCACAGCTGCATTCTTAATGCCTATCCATAAAATAAGGAAATTAATTATGCTAACCCTTCCGATACCTTTTTTTGGCCAACTTATAAAGCTGTATCCTTAGGGACAGAAATCCTATAATCCTGGGAGAAGATAAAGGCTGAATAAAGATTACTAATATACTTACTGTACATATTTATAGTTCACCCTGAAAAACATATTAAACCAGACTTAGATGGTCAAAATGGTCTATTTATGGATTTTAAAGGAATTTAGGCCTCTTTTCAGCTGTTTAAGCCTGGCCGCCCAGCTAAACCAGCTTGGAGATCAGTTTACACCAGATAAATCTAGCTTAAACTAGCTCACACAGTCTAAGATGAGCAAAACAGCTTAGGCATTAAAGAAGGTTTTAAGATTTTAAAGAAGGACAGTGTCATTTAATTATTGTGAGTGCTATACAGTATTAGAGTATCGTGACATTAGCTTAGCAAAATGCTAACACCAAACTCCATTGAAATCAATTGTGAGTCTCTAATCAGTCACTTCTCACTCCATTTCATTTAGGATGACCTTTATGCTTTGGAAAAGAGCTTTAATGTCAGTGCTGATGAACCCAGTTCAGGACCAACTTACCTGTCAGCTGGACCGCCGGGTCTGATTGTTGTTATGGTAACTGGGCGAGATTTGTTTCTGTCTTCATGGGCGCCTCCTACATCATGGAAAAAACAACTTGCTTTGACACATTTAACAAATGTAGCCATATAGCGAAACCTTGCATTTACACTCCAGGGTATTTACTCAACATTATACAGTTTAACCTACTGTACACTGCCAACGAGGTAAAGCATAACTCCAAATACTAGCTTAGTAGCACAGACCAAGAGCCATTTGCTCACCTCACTGAAATTCCCATATCATTCTCAACAAAAGCACCAGATTATACATTTTTAAAGCCTTTGCTCGCTATAAAATTGCATACCATTGAATTCACAAATGGAGTCTCAAAGATGAAAAGAAAGTCCTCAAAATGCCTCTTTGAGACAGATTTGAGAAAAGGAGCAAAGCTAACCAAGACCTTGACAGGAAACCATTTTTTCCTCTCTATCTTCAAAAGACTTCCTACTCTAGATGGATCTGAAAAATGGTCTCTTTCTTTTAATGAAGTATAAAATGCTGCTTGGTAAATATTTGGAAATTGAGCGTTAGCGGCATGACTGAAAGCTGCTTCATCTCTTTTCACCGGGCTCAAGGGTAGTGAAAGAAATCTTCAGAGAAAAATTGTATTTTTTTGTTTGATGTAGATGTGAATGAAAGTGTGTTGATGAGGTGCGCTCAAAGACATTTGAACTGGGATGTGAAGAAGTCTACAGAGGCACTCACCTCTGATGACGAAACCGAATGTATTGCCTTCTTTGTGCAACGTCACCTCCACGTTTTTGAACATGACCCCTGAGCCCTGTACAGCTGAGGAAGGAAACGAACAGTTCAAAGTTCTGCCAAGATCTCAATGCAAGACCAGAACACATAAATGAACAAAATAAATTGCCATTTACGTCATTGAGAATGAGGAAACTCCGCTCAGATTTCTGTTATAAAACACATCTCATTTGATGGCTATTTTGTATTTTCATATTAGGATTTTGTCATATCATTGACACTTGTTTGTTTCAAATACGTTTACATTTTAGAAGATTAAGGACTTAATTTAGAAGAAAAAATTATTTCATCAAATTGAAAAAAAAAAAATCCTAAAAACATGAAAAAAAAAAAATCCATACAGTTCTATACATGATATTATAAAATTGTACATTTAGTCATTTAGCAGACGCTTTTAACATATAATGTAAAATATTTGTGTATGTATGTTTAAAAATGCAATTATTTACTTAAAAATAAAAATAAATAAATGTATGTATGTATATGTATAAATAAATACATATACACTCACATGTACAAACACAAATATAAATGGTTTTAATATTATTTCTTTGTATTAAGTTTACAATTTTGGAACTGTGATAAAATTCTCTTTTATCAAATAGTAAAAACTGTTTAGACAGTTTATACACATGATATTATTAAATTGTATTTTATATACACACAAATACATATGAACAATTATTCATATAAAAATATAAATAATTATATTATATTATATTATATCGAGCATTAATATAAATTACATCTGACGGACCAATCAGAGTCAAGTATTCCAGCTGTGTTATTATAAGTAATACGGTAATTTTCTAATCTCACTCACAGACAGGCGGTAGCTCGTACTCGACCTCCAGGACGACCCTCTCCCCCACATTCTTCAGCAGACTAATAATCTCATCATGACGAAACTTTGTCAAGTTGATTCCATTCACAGACTTTATATAGTCCCCTACGTTCAACTGGTCACTCCTGCAAAGAAACAGACCAAGAAATAGATTCTATACATTTGCTGGAGAAAATGTGAGAGGAGGAAATTGCATAACTGAAAGAAGGATGAAAGAACACAGTAAACAGGCAGGAGGAGAGAAAAGAGCGAACAAAGAAAGAGAAGAAATAAAGACAGGCAGAAAATAAGGCGGAGATGGAGTCAGGTCGAGCTCGGAGGCGCTTTGATAGCTGATCTGAGCCCATGAAGGGAACACTTTGTTCTAAGGAAGCATCAAGACAGGCTGCTCCAGTCTCCAACTCGCTCTCTCTGACACACATACACTCAGCTGAAAGCTCTCGCGTTTTACAAGGCGGCCTGATTGTCAACAGTTTCTGAAAGAACGAATGTGATGTTAGGCAGTTTATTTTAGCTCGAGTAAAATTATAAGGGCAAGTGTCTCTGTGGTAATAAGATATAAGAGTCGATACGCAGTGAAACGTTTAAAGCCAAACAATGGATTTGAAGAAGAAAAGTATCTGTGACTGTGAAGAAGAGGGCATTAAACGTGTGTGTGTCACTATACGATATGTGCAGTGTTTGTTCTGGGATATGAATATGGATCCATTTTCTGAGGATTGTGGGTGTGTGTGTGTGTGTGTGTTTGGGGAGGGCTGATACGCTAGCGAACAGTAGGCCGTCTGCCATGCCTGACAGCCAATAGGGAAATGGGAGAAGAGTTCTGGCTTATGCAGTATTGATTAAAAGATTTTGTCTACCTTATTCACACACACAGACAGTGTGTACAGAAAAAAACAATGTGCACACACACACAACATACTTCTAGACAATGCTCCAGCACACATTGATCTCTCTGGGCCCGTCTATTGATGCTGTCTTAGCAAAAATCATTAGCATAAACACAAAAAGATAACAAAAAGCTGACAACACAAAGCCTCGAAGGTGAATATTTGCAACACTAGTATCTACAAAACTGAACTGAAAGTCCATTCTTATATTTTCTAAACAATATGTGATTGGTGTTGGCTAGCTATACAAAACTAGCCACAACAATGCTAATGTGAAACTAATATGAGAGACTGCTGCAGTATGCAGGGCATTTAAAATGTTTTTACCCTGTGCTACGTGGTTGCTAGAGTATTTTGGGTAGTTGCTAGGTGCTTTACTTCAGTCTACCGCAAATTTATGATATTATGTTCTCTAGATATGACTTGAGTACCTCTTTCAATGCAAGTCTAAGGAGTTTTTCTTGCCTGAAAAGTCCAAAGCGTTCAGATGTCATTCATGTCAATAACAGCCATAGCAAACAGCACCAATTACTGTTTCCAAATATGTTTCCCAAGTTTCGAATCATAGCAATGTTTTCAAAGTGCAGCAGTGTTTTGCAAAATCAACCTCGCTAATACTGACCTGGCAGCGATGCCGCCCTGGCGCAGGTTGGAGACGCGGGGCTTGCCGTCTTTGTCGATGCCTCCGGATACTGTCAGGCCCAGGGTAGTGCCTTCTTTCTTGATCAGCTCCACGGTGCTGGTGCCCTTAAACTCATCTGTGAAGCACAGGGAGGGATGAGGAGGAGGGTCATTGGGGGAGGTGGGAGAGGAAGAGCATAGACAGGAGATGAGAGGGTTACAGGAGCAGAGGAGGACAGATGCTGCCATACCCCACTCTCCTCTAAATGACTGTGATCAGGCTTCCCAGACTGGCCCTCTCTCACACACTCTTTATCTCTCTCTCTCTGTCGTTCTACCCTAGCTGGTAATTAGTTATACACTCTAGAGTGCTCAGAGTGTGTGTGTGTCTGCACTTAGCAATAGGTCGAGGACACAGACGTCCCCAGGTGCGCTAAAACAGACAAAACCTTCTTTGACAACACCTGCGAACATCCTCACTTGGAAAAATTACAATTCAGTAAGTAAAATAAATGAATCAAAAACAATAATTAAAATAATGAATACATAATAAATAAAAGTGAATAGATGAATAAAAATGCATGAAAAATGTAATAAAATAAACATAATGAATGAACAATATCGGCACCCTTGCAATTCTGTCAGAAAATGCAACACTTCTCTCAGAAAATTGTTCCAATTGCAAATGTTTTGGTATTCACGTGCTTATTGTTTTTGTTTGCACTGCAACAACAAAAAAACAGAGAAGAAAAGTCAAACTTGATAATTTCACACAGAACTCAAAAATGGACTGGACAAAATTATTGGCACCTTGTAAAATTGTAAGAAATAACTGCTTTTCAAGCATGTGATGCTCCTGTAATTTGTATTTAGACACACCTGTGGCAAGTAACAAAATAGAGAAAAGTTGACTCAACCTTTGTGTTGTGTGTCACACTGAGCATGGAGAAAAGAAAGAAGTGTAAAGAGTTGTCTGTGGATTTGAGAGAAACATTGTGGAAAAACATGGACAATCTCAAGGCTACAAGTCCGTCTCCAGAGATCTTAATGTTCCTGTGTCCACTGTGCACAATATCATCAAGAGGTTTACAGCCCATGGCACTGTAGCTAACCTCCCTGGACATGGACGGAAGAGCAAAATTAATGAAAAATTACAACGAAGGATTGTTCGAATGGTGGATAAAGAACCCCAATTAACTTCCAAACAAATTGAAGCTGATCTGCAGACACAGGGTACAACAGTGTCAGCTCACACTATCCGTCGCCATCTGAATGAAAAGGGACGCTATGGTAGGAGACCCAGGAGGACACCACTGCTGACACAAAGGCATAAAAAAGCAAGACTAGAGTTTGCCAAAGCTTACGTGACAAAACCACAATCCTTCTGGGAGAACATACTGTGGACAGATGAGACAAAAGTAGAGCTTTTTGGTAAAGGACATCATGGCACTGTTTACAGAAAAAGAAATGAGGCCTTCAAAGAAAAGAACACAGTCCCTACAGTCAAACATGGTGGAGGTTCAAAGATGTTTTGGGGTTGCTTTGCTGCTTCTGGCACTGGATGCCTTGACTGTGTGAACGGTATCATGAAATCTGATGATTACCAAAGAATTTTGGGGCGCAACGTCAGACGCCAGTGTCAGAAAGCTGCGTCTCCACCAGAGGTCATGGGTCTTCCAGCAGGACAATGACCCGAAACACACTTCAAAAAACACTCAGAAATGGTTACAAACAAAGCGCTGGAGAATTCTGAAATGGCCAGCAATGAGTCCAGATCTGAATCCCATAGAACACCTGTGGAGAGATCTCAAAACAGCAGTTGGTAGAAGGCATCCTTCAAATCTGAATGACCTGGAGCTGTTTGCAAAAGAACAGTGGTCCAAAATTCCAGTAGAGAGGTGTAAGAAACTCATTCATGGATACAGGAAACGACTGATTTCAGTTATTTTTTCCAAAGGGTTTGCTACCAAATATTAAGTTAAGGGTGCCAATAATTTTGTCCAGTGCATTTTTTGGGTTCTGTGTGGAATTGTATCAGATTTGACTTTTCTTCTCAGTTTTTTTGTGTTGTTCCAATGAAAACAAAAAAATAAACATGTGAGAATTGCAAGGGTGCTGATATTTTTGGCCATGACTACATGCACACACACACAAAAAATGTAATTATAAAATAATTATAAAAATAAACAAAAAATATTTATATATGCACAGATATACATAGGGGTAGATATCTCTGAAATGATCAATGAAATAATTATTAAATGAATAAATAGACAAAATAATAAATAAAATATCATTTTTATTTTATAGCTATATAGAAATTTATTTTTAGGGTTATTACGTAGCTTGAATTACATTCATATAAAAATGTTAATTTTTTTAGGATTTTTTTCAACTGCCTCCCTTATATCATTTTGTCTTATATTTACCGTCTCTCTCACCATCTTGCACAGATATTGCTGGTCAGGCAGATGCGTCGCTCCCCTATCGACTGGCTGTCATTCAATCCCTCAGTGGGATCGTCAAAGTCACATTAAGAATACTGCAAATCTGTGCAAGCAGGGCGCTCTCCCTTCCTCTCTCACACCCTACCATCTCTACATCAGCTGTCAAAGCTGGAGAAGAAATAAAAATAAGGGATTTGTAATCCCTCTCTCCTGGCTAGAGGAAGGAAAAGACGGATTTATATGAGTTTGTTCGCTTTCCTTTCCTCTCTCAATATGTCTTTCTGTGGCGGGATAGATAGTGAGGGGAGACGAGGCTCTAAACCCCCCTGAGGCTACTGACAGAACAGAGTTGCTGAGCATCTCACCGCAGGAGGACGGCAATAACGGTAACGGGACACGGGCTACAAAAAGAGCCTCTTTGGTGCTT